>NW_024401804.1:0-122500 GCF_016859285.1 Xiphias gladius | reverse complement strand
GCTCCGGAAACGTCTGATAAATCTTAAACCTTCATAGTTTAAAAATTTCATAAAGCAATGAGCATGAAAATTTAATAACGGAGTTTGCTTACAGTCGGAGGTGTCCTGTCTACAGTTTTAAAGACTCTTTAAAAACGATGGTCTCTGGGTCAAAGTTTTCATGGCTGCAGGGGAAGTTTTCTTTTTTTTAGTTGCAGTACCATGATCTGCCACCGGGAAAACCAGGCAGCAAGGCTGACATGCCTCACTTTCCTAATACATACATGAGTACAAAAGGTGTAACTACCACACTACTTTTAAAAGGTAAGCATGTCAGGTGCCGGACTTCCCATGTTGGAAACGCAGCCTCATGAGCTTCATGTGACTCATGCGACGCGAAGGTAGAAATGTCAAATTAAAGCACGAGGGAACACGTTTACATCTGTGGCCATTAAGGAGGGTATAGTCTCCAACCGAGTGCCTGGGAAAGAATTCTATATGCAACATCTTAGCCATACATGTAGGCATATTTTTGTCCTTTTAAACTAACAGGTTATGGTGTATTTTGTATCTAAATTAAGAGCTTGGCCGCAGGCGTTACCTGTTGAGCCAAAAGTCAAAGAAAGCGTTAATGAGAGAGTCCTGTGAGGTCAGGTCTGAAAAAAAAAAAAAAAAAAAAAAAGAAAGGAGGAGGAGGTCGAGGAGGAAAAGAAAAAAGAACAACAAATTAACCGTGAAAAGCTCTGAGGCAAAAAGGAAACCAATGAAACAAATTGGAGCTAAAGAGAGAAGGGGAGAGAAAAAAATGATTAAGTGCAGCTTCGTTCCTGAAGAGGCCCTGCAGATGTCAAGCAGTCACAGTAATATTATGTAATTAATTGTTAATGGCAGCATTAAGAGGCTGCTGATTGAATTTGCAAGCAGCAGTGGGTTACTGTTGTTGCAGCTCAACCGCTTTAGAGCCTGTCATTCAGTTAAACAACCCTGCCGATGAATCTCAGGAAGACTTTACATCCACAGCTATCAAATAAAATAAATCCAGAGTGTTTCTTATGGCTACTGTGAAACCTTTTGATTTTAACTCCGTAAGTGTCCAGTGGCACAAAGAAATGTTAGGTCAACATTAAAAAAAAAAAAAAAAAAAAGTTCTCAGTGTTCTCTCATTATCAGTCAGTGGTGAAATCCCATCAATCAAAGTGTCCTTGATTTCTGGCAAGGCTCTCTAGAGAGTTAATTAGCGACAGCAATCACAGACTGCGAGTCTAAATTATCGTCAATTAAAACTGAAACACCGAGATATAATCGTAGTTGGGGGCTAAATGACTGCTGCATCAGTCTAGCAACTGGCCTAAACACATTCAACCAGAATGGACCAGTAGATCGGTGGGGATTACACTGATATATGCTGGTTCAGTCTCTACAGGACACTCTGCCAGTGCTTCTTAAAGCCTCACCAACATCTATGGGGAAAAACAGGCGACGTGTGCGGTGAGGGGGCAGACACAGACATTTAGCAGGAAGCTGCCTTTGTTTACTATCTGCCTATTCACAAACATGATATCCTCATCCGCCTGCTGTTGTTCTGCCACGCTAACGTCTTCCCGCCAGGACCGCGGTGACCTCCGGCACACAGAGAATAACCTTTTCGTCCATTACGTGGAAACTTTCAGGTAATGCCAGAGGCAGCTGTCACCTGGCTGTGCGGTGACATTTTTTCTTGCTTTGTCTTGATGGTTTTCGGTGTTTACAGCTTAAATGACAAACTTGAACTTGAGAGGTTACTGGCAGAAACTATTCTGCAGTGAGCCTCGGGCCTGCTTTACAGCAAACTGGGTGCCATACATTTGTAGTGTTCACATTGAAAAAATGCAATTCTGGCAACCAGTGTGTTCACTGGAAGCAAATTTCTCCATTAATTAATAGATATGTAAAAGCAAAATTGTAAACCTCAGAGAGCGCGTCTTCCACAGAAATGGAAAAACCCACTTACTCTGGCCGAGAATTGCGTTTGGCTTGTTTATCCGTCACCACTTCCAAACCCCTCGGTGAGCGAAGGGAATCTCCATTTACCTGACACCAACACTGTCGGTGATGCCTTCCTTCACATTCAAGAAATTCGTCAAAAGTTATTCAAGTTCATGTGGACAAACACATAAACACGAAACGCAAGCCCGTCACGTTCCTCTTATTACTTTCATTTCCGTCTCTTCTGTCTGTACTTCCTATTACTCCTTCGTGACAGACGTTGGGTAAGTTGTGGGGCCACTGTGGCTCAGACCTTCAGGCGCCTTGCTATTGATTGTTTGTAAGTGACGCAGGCTCTGAAGCTTATTCTCCTCTTTCACTCAATGTAAATCCTCTCTACAGAGTTTCGGCCGAGAGCCTGAAGTGTACAATGTGATGTACTTACATCACCTTTAGCTTGACTGATTTATACCAATTTAAAGAGACCTCAGTGAGAAAACAGACACTGCTTTGCCCTGAGTCAAGATTTTTTTTTTTTTTTGAATGTATTATCGTAGGTGCTATTTACCATTTACATGTATTTGCTATTTTGGCTAGATTTTGATATTTCTTGTGCACAGGTGATAATTCTAATCTGATGGTGGAGCAAAATGTCAGGAGAATAAAAACATTAAAGTTCATCCTTTGGAGACAAACGAGTATTTCATAGAAGATCTGTAACCATAATTTAAACTTGTCAGGCCTTGTCCCTGTCCACGATGAGCTGTTTTTTTTTTAGCATTGAACAGTCTGAAAAAACACAAGTGGGTACAGTGATGTCTACAGTTTGAAACAGGAGCATGCCAACATTTGCTAATTAGCACTAAACAACAGAACAGAAAAAAGCAGAAGAAGTTAATATTATGCTATTATTTTTTGGGTATTTGCAAATAAATATCTATTTGAATATCAGGACCTGATGATGAGGGGGAGAGTTAAGAGATGACCAAAGTTATTACAATTGATCCCGAGGGGATGTGAATCTGTGACCCATCCGGTAGTTGATGAAGTATTTCAGTAAAGAGCTGGACCAAATGACAGACATTGCCATGCACAGAGCCACACTGCCAGCCAGAGAAATCACCGCGTCAAACTCGCTGTTCTGAATTAGAAAACCACTATAGTTCAGACACCTGTAACAGCTGTTAGCACGAACACTTTTTCTCTCTTGTCTCTGTACCAATTGACCCTCGGCTAAGTCCTGCCCCTTGAACGCGGAACGGCCAATCAGAGAGTATCGGGCAGCCCCCACCAGGGTCCGACAACTACACGACCGTGCTCCACAGACTCTCGCGCCACCGTTTCTGATTTTTCGTAATTTTCAGGCTGGTTTCGTGGATTTCGAGCTAGTCATCATTAAGCGTTTTGGCTGGGGCACATGTAACAGCGATACCGATCAAAGTGAGTCTGATCAGATGGGCTAACATTGGCAGAGTACAGCACTTCTATGCTACGCTAGCTGCTGAAGCTATACTGAATGTATACACATGCTGCTTTTGCTTTTTAATGGTCTTAACATTGAATGAAGACCTTGATGTGGTGGTTCACTTTTACATTGTGATCTGTAGCCTTTAGCTTCCATCTTTATCTTTTCCACCTGTTTTTGCGGCTGCGTCAGTTTGACATCGTGGATCTATCCCTCAAACGCATCCCTCCCTCCTCTTCTCTCTGACATTGCTTTTTTCTTTTTTCCACAAACTGGATGATATTTCTTCAGCGAGTGCAGTTAGCGACAGTGTCGGCGCCATGCTGGCTCCGACGGCTCGACGGACTAGCAGCGGCTAAGAGCGAGGGGGCGGGGCTTGGCGAAGGGTGACCGGAGCTGCTTCATTTCAGCATCTGTTAAATCGCTGTGATAATCCTCCTGATGACTGACACCAAGTGATCACCAATTAAAGGTGACAGGACGGCTCTACTGTTCATAAAAACACGTTGTTTTGGTAATGAGGCACTTGTTTTAGTCAAGGTTGTTGCACAAGTATTTTCTTTTACTTCACTTTGTCTGACTGGATAGGTGACCTGACAACAGGATGGTCAGCTGTGTTCCCTGTACAGCAAGTAATCAGGTTATAGTGGCATCGTCATCATCATCGGGGCTTCAGTTCATTCCACTAACACTGACCTATCATCTCTACAGCCATAAAGGACTCTCACTATTAATTTAGAATTGATGAATGACGAAACGCTCGATTCGAACAGTGACGCACGAGAACGACGTGAAATTGCGAATCTAGTCGAGCAACACTGAGACGTTAGTGCGCGCGTGTGTGTGTGTGTGTGTGTGTGTGTGTGTTCACGTCTATATGAGTGCACATAACATTAAGGTCAAGGTGAAGAGAATGAGTCCAATTCTCTTCCAGCGTTACCTGGAAAAGGCCCCAGGGAGCCCATGATGTTCACACCGATAATGATTCTCAACTCAAATGGCCTCCACTGGAAGCACCATCCTCTGTCTCTTAACACTCAGTATTACTACTGTCATTACTACTACCATTATTGCTGCTACTGATTACTATTTAGGAGAGGGATGATAATGGCACTGTAAATCTTAAAGAAAAAAAAAATCATTCATTCTTCCCATACTGCCACATCTCTCTATATTATCTGAACAACCACTATCATTGCAATAAGCAGCTGTGGCCATGAATGGGAGCACTTCTTCGCTGACATTAACTCAACGCTGCAACGTAGAGAGCAGAGATGGAAGAAGAAGAGTGTTTGTCAACTGACACGTGAGGGTTCATTTTTATCAAGCATCTTGGTCTGGTCTAGCCCAAAATTTTCAAAGTAATGGTCATTTCATTCAACCTTTAGCTACGGCTGCTATATGAGGTAGCCAACATAGCAACCTAACAAAGATGGTCATTGATATATAAATCCATGTTAAGGTAAAAGGGGAAAAAGGAAAAAAAAACAAATGCAATCAACCATGCAGAGCTTGACTGCATGACATTATACTCAAAATTACAAAAAGCACACGAATAGTTAGTGCACACACTGGCGACCATCTTTGCTAACATGCTAACGTTATAATTTTCACTTAAAACCATAGGCTGCAGTTATTAGGATGTTAACGAGCATTTTTGCACGTCATTTAGCGTTTGACGTTTTGCTTTTGAGCACATCAGCATGTCCAAAGTTTTGCATGTTAACACACTAAGTTAGTAGGGTATAGTAATGTTTAGCATGTTAGCTTGTTAGCCTTAGCTTGTGAACCTGTTTACAATGAGTTTTTTAATATGACAACATTCAGCAGGGGATGTTTAGCATTTGTATGTTGGTAATATGCAAACACTTCGAAACTTCTTAGTAACCGACCTAGCGACGTCACCATCTCTGGAGCCACTCTGCTAGCGAGGCTAAAAATGACTAAATACAAAATGTCTAAATCAGCCTCTCTTCCTGTAGCTGCCGAGGATAAAAGGGCCGAAGTGACGCCTGCGCTCAGAGCGGCTCGGCCGAGCAGAAACGGCCTGTGACAGGGGAAATCTCAGCGGGGCTCGGCCGTTCGCTCGGTAATTGTCCAATTTATGCGAACCATGCTGAGCGGCGAGGCCTGGCAGCCAATAGGAGCAGTGACGAGGATATTCAAATCCCAGGAGGGAGAACCGGTCACCGGGTGGCGACGGTGTGCCGCGTTCACACGGCAGCCGCCCGCATGATAAGAGAGCTCATTTAATTTCCTATGTGTGCTGGGAGTCTGCGATGAGGAAGAGGTGTGTGTGTGTCAGAGACGGAGTGAGTCAGAGAGGGTGTGTGTTTGCAAAGGGTTTGTGAGTGAGAAAATGAACGTAAGTGGACGAAGACGAAGGTGAGTGTGTCTCTGCGTGCACGTATTGTGTGGCTGTCTGGAGGTGTGTCTGTCTGTCTGTCTGTGTGTGTCTGTGTTTGTGTGTGTGTGTGTGTGTGTGTGTGTGTGTGTGTGTGTGTGTGTGTGTGTGTGTGTGTGTGTGTTCGGGCGACAGGTTTATTTGCTGTCCTGACACCTCTCCTCCTGTCTGTGTCATGACTCCAACTTGTAATAAAGCAGGCTATGAATATGAACCCTGCAGTGTTTCTGGAAAGTGAGAAGAAGGAGGCAGATCTTTGTGTAAATTTCCGTGATTTCAAAATCAACACGGCAGTGAGGTTGCGTTCACATCAAGCACGTTTGCAGCACTTCGAAATCCAACCCTGCTGTGCTTCCTCCTTTTACTTTCTTTGTTCAGCTGAAAACAGAGAGCTGAACTGAACGACGACACAGAGACGCCGAGTGTGAACACAATCCCGACCAACTACTGGATTTGAAAATGCAAAAGGTAGAAGCAGAAAGGTGTAGTTCCATGCGCCTATGAAGCCAAGCAGAAGAGAAGGAAAGGCTGGACTGATGTTTTGATTTAGCCAAAAAGAGACAAAACAATGTTAACAGCTAATGGAAGGGGGGGGGGCAGAGAGAGAGCCAGAGCGAGAGAGAGAGAGAGAGAGAGAGAGAGGTTTTATTAGTGAAGATAAGAGGTGGGCCAGAGCTCTGGCAGAAATCAATACTTTGATATGAGAATTTTCAAAGGAGCATGAGACGACTACGGCTGCACTTGGGCGGAAACAAATAGCAAACTGAAAACCTAAGATGGTGCATCGCAGGGGGGGAGGAGGGAGAGAGGAGCTGTGAGTGATCACAATAACTCTTCTGGTTCTGGTTTCTGTTGCTGTCCAAGGTAAATGTCAGCGTGACTCGAGTGGTTTTCCTGCCTTCCTGCCTTGTAACTCCTCGGTTGTCTGTTGCGGTGTGACACAGTGCGTAAGCGCGGAGCTTCCCCGTATACGGCTGCTGCCGAAATTTAGAGCGGGTCATTAATATTCACCACGAAACCCAGCCACCGCAACCCGTGCTTTCTGCACTGCGTGCAGCTGGCTGGGGGGAGTAGGAACCCAAGGTGTCGCCGTTTATCGGTCTAGGACAATTCACTCGGGCGAGGCTGCATGCGGCGACCATGTAGATCCACCTCTCCTAGCGGCCTTTACTACGTCTTTTACTTCACCAACTGCTTCGGCAAAGGCAGGGGAAATATAAGATTAGTGCCAGAATTGAGTAAAAGTTTTCCAAAGTTCCAAGGCAAAGCGACTGGTGTGAGCCAGGCTAAAGGGTCCCCGGTTAATCCCGGCAGGCTACGCCCCAACACCGCCGCGTGGCCCATCACGTCCACCGCAGTAATACTTGCACATTTCGTTTGACATCAATTACTCAGGTTGGGCGTCTGATTAAACAGATGTGTACGACGGTGTGCTGAATTACTGACGCCTGGCAGTAAACGGCGCAAACGTGGCTTTTTCTGTGAGGTTTGAACCCCACGCGATCCGGCTCTGAATAAACTAATTCTGTCTGTTTATGTACAATTGTGCACACAAAATAAAGACTACCGGACAAATGGAATATCAAAATGTTTCAAACGTGCCAGTCATCACAGTTTATTCATCTCACGTGTCATGCCCATAAAACAGCGTGCAAATGAACGAGTCACCCCTTTGGAGTCATTTGGAGGTTAGCGCGGTGCCGACGCCGAAGCTTAAAAATGTGAGGCTGAATTTCATAACAAGCACACATTTTTATTTTGCCTGCACAAACGTGAACAAACGAATCCAAATGGTTTCATTAATATCTTAATCATACGGGGTGCCAGCTTCACAGAGGTAAACACTTAGACTCAACTGGTACAACTACACCTGTACACTTATCACCTTAGTCGAATTATATTTGAATTTTCAGACGAGCCACAAACACTGGCTCATTAAGTTTCATATCATCTATTTCTATTCGTGTTCAATAAAAACAATACAATTAATTTTCTGCGTCGAGATATTACTTTCTTTGACATTTATTACCACAGCTAACCGGGCTCCCGCTGAATCAACACAAACATGACGAGATGAAGTCGAATAACCCGATCTGTAGTCACTCCAAGCTCGATTTAAGCTTTTCCGACACGCGCTAATACGGGTCCGGCGTCGCGCACTCATGGACGCACCCACCGACGCACTGCCTGCTGGGAAAAAAAACAAAAAAACCAAACAAAGGGAAACAGTGAAGCCACTCTGCAACTCCCCACGAAGTGTATCTCTTCTCAGCTTTTTAATTTTTCCACTTGCACTGCAGCAAAAAAAGACACACACAGCCCAAAACACAGCCCAAAAGAAATCTAATCAAAGTGGCAGAACAGCAGGAGCAACCAGATGGAAAAACAGCAACGTTACTTCCTATGTTGTGAGGAGCATTAAACACAGACCGATGTCACCGACAGCAGGCACAGGTTGACAGGCCGCACATAACACACAATAAATAACATCGGCAGGCGGTGGCGGTGATCGTGACGCTCCTCTTTCAAACATGTTTAAACAGGTGCTGTGTGAGGTATTCTTGTCTAGAAACAAGAGTCAGGCTTACATTCAGAGTCAACCGGCGCTAATACGAAAAGTCTGCGATGCGTTGTATCGTAACGATGATGCTACTTTTGCTACAGAACTTTAAGCAGACTTGATGGAGGCTGTGATGGGCGACACTTTTTCATATCCCGGGGTAAGTGGTGGAGCCCTAGGGCTGTGTGGAGGGCAGGGAAGATGCATCCCAAGGTAACGTGAAGCACACGTTGTTTGTCATGAATGGGCTAAAGCACGACATATAGTCTACGTCACACAAAGGCCTCTGAAAGGTTGCTGTCTCCGAGTCTACATAATAAAATCTGCTCTCGTGTCGTCACGTAGAACTACATCCGCACTCCCCCTGCAGTTTAAAACCTGTTTTACATATTGTTACTTCATTTGGACTGTTGAGCTTCGCTGCGCAGAGCTTGAAACATTTTTAACCGCGGCGGTTCTTTGCTGAAATTCAGGCACTCACACTAAGACGGGTCGGACAGCGTTGTTCATGTTGCCGTAGGCCGCCCTTCCCAGCAGCTCTCTGAAGCAGCTCTCGGCCAGCGCCGCCGGGTTTTCCTCGCCGTCCTGACCCGCCCCGGACGGTGTGCTGGGGTGCCCCGCCCTGCCAGAGAGAGGCGGACAGGTCAGAAAGTATAGAAAGTGCTGTATATCTGCAAAAATCACCGGGCAGTGAGTGTTAAGACGAGAAATACATAGGCATTATGAAGCGAAGACAGGCTGGATCACTGCCGTGTTAGCGTATCTGAAAATGACAAAATCCTTAAATAAAGCTAAAATGGCTGAAAACAAAATAAAAAACACTACAGACAAAGTGGTTAAATTCCACTGAAGAAAATCCTGAAGAAGCTCGATGAGTCACATAATCAATTCTTCACATCACACACAAAGAAACTGTAAAAGAGAGAGGGAGGTGAGACGGTGCAGTGTGAAATAACATTTAGAGGGAGAGAAAGGGAAGAGAAAAACCTTCAGGATATGAGAGAGATGGATGAATGGGGAGAGAGAGCGCCAGTGAAGAATGAAGGACTAAAGACAGAGGAGAGACTGAAAAGAAATCAATCAGAGCAGCTGGAAAAGGGGCGAAATCAAATGAAAGAGTATCGACCAGCCTCTATCAGACGGGTGCGAGTGTGTGTGTGCGTCAGTGTGGAGTCAACTGGTCGACATCAGGCGACAGAAACACTGCAAAAGAATATGATGGCAAGAGATGATAGAGTATTAAGGAGCAGTTTGTAATGAAAGGAGACGGAGAAGCCTGGACCTTTCTATTACGTTGATGTTTGCTTTTTAAACATAAAGAATTTATGTACATTGATTAATGAAGTTTTAAAACTCTCGTCAGTCAATGTTCTGTGGACCGACCACCTGATTAATCAAGTAAGCGGCTCAATCGTTTCAGCTTTATTTAAACGGGTTTCTCGTTTAAATAAAGCTCTACAACGACTCGTAGTCTGACTTTATTCATCCTGATCTGCAAATCCAGATGTCCTGGTTCATGAGCTGCCATGATCGACGAGCGTACTGGTACGGCGTCGGTAATGCGGCCTCGCCCCGGACTGTTGTGGTGGAGAGGGAGCTGAACCTGAGGGGGAGGCCCTCGGTTTCCCGGTCACAGGGTCTGGGTAGTGAATGAGCCCTTTCAGATACACTATCTAGAGACCCCTGCAGAGTTTACTAACAAAGGACAGGTGTGTTGGAGACAGTTTAAAAAGCACCTGCACACTGTCCACTTCAGTTTTAACCACATGTCGTGACAAGTAAACAGACCAGTGCTGGTTCCTCATTAAACCTGATAAAGGTCTTTGCTGCAAAACAGGGTTTCCATAAGAATATTTCAATTTTAGATAAACTTAAAATTATGCAAATGTTTTTCTATTCCGATGTTTTTATGATGAATAAACGTGTGTGTATGTATGTTTCTGGTGTGGTAAATCAAATGCTGCAGAATTCAAAAGTTCAAAAGTATTTGGTTCCCAAAAGCGGATCCGTAGACTTTCACCTACACAAACTCTGGTTTTAAACCTTGTGGAAAACAAGAACAGAAGCTGAGCAACTCACGTTCGGGTTGGAGCTGCATCCCAATAAAATAAGTAAGTAATAAAGAAGGAATGACTTTATGTTTGAATGCTGCCGGTAAGGACACTATAAAGGTGACAGTAAGCGTAAGAACAATCGTTTCTAGCCGCAGCTGCTTAACAAACACGGCAATAAAGATAATTCAGATTAATACCTGTTACGATGTAAGAAGTAGAAGAGAGAGGCAGAGGAAAAAGGATGAGAGGGAGGCTAAAGAGACAGAGACAGAGGGATAGGGCTGCATAAAAGAAAGGATGGTGGTGCAGACTGTGTGAGGCAGCACCGCTGCAAGGATCCTCATTATCGCTTTCCTTTGAGGGAAACAACGGCTCAGGATGATGCAAAGGGATCCTGTCAGTGAGCATGTGGCCCTTAGACTGCAGTCCCACACAGGTTAAAATACATTAGGAAGAAAAAGGCAAACATCTAAGACGCAGGAGAGCGAGAGAGAGATCCCACCTGGAACATTCTCAAACAACCAACAGCAGTTGTTCGGAAAACAATCGGGAGCACAAAGTCCAGAGGAAGACTGTGTGATCTGATCGAAATCACACAACGGCTACTAAAGGACCTTGTGGTGAGACTGTCTCATCCACCACTGTGCCCAGGGTAAAGAATGAACTTTCAATGTCAAACCTTGACACCTGGTTGAGTAACCACTGTAACTGCAGTTACATTTTTTCTTCATAAAATATAGGGTTTGATACTAAATACTCCAGTGAAGCCTTAACGTTGCCTTTAAAAGGTGGCGAACCCTCTATTCCTACAGTTTAGCTCGGCAAGTCCTCGTACCTCGGCGACAAAAGATATCACTCGCCAGTTTCTTCCAAAACCACTCGTATGACTTTACGAAACTGATTCATGCGAGTGTTTTCCCATCTGCTACCTCCATTATCGAGATCTGGTTGAGCCTGGGAGCCTAAAACCACTCGGTAAGGCTAGGTACAGATTGTAGCTATGTATGAAAGAAAGCAACGTGACCGTCGCTAACAGAGGTCCCTGGTGTCGGACACGGTGTTTGTTTGTTGAACCATCCTTCCTCTGCGGAAGGAGTTGGGGGTCCTGCCTTTGCCCCTGAGGGAGAACAGTCATTATCCACACGATGTCACTTGTAAATGAAAAGCGAACGTGGGCTTTGTTTAAGCATTTGAAGAAAAACAGCCGATGCTGTGGATTTTTCTAGAAAGACCGTCTCAATTAGCTTCTGAATTTTTCCCCACTGCCGCCACTGCCAAGATTCAACTTACTGTGTGCAAGGTTGTCATTTCCTGCAGAGCTGCCAAGAACCCACAATCCTGGCAGGTGTTACAATGTTATACTGATAAAATAATGCAAGCGTAAATCAGCAATAAGCCCAGCCATCGATGGACTGTGGGCAGCTGGGACTCGGGGGAGAAACAATGCAATCACTGCCGGCCCACACAGGTGGTTCAGGGGAAATTAAATGCTTATTGCTTGTTAGAAGCAAGAAAATGAGACAAAAATGAAAATCTCTCCTGTAATAGAAGGTGGGTTGGCGGTGCTTAATGATCTGGCCACAGCAAACTTAGTAAAAGCTGGAGATTTTTTCTGACGATTGGCAGCTGGAGAAAAATACAAAGTAAGCGTTAAACTCTTCCCTGTTCAACCAGGCAAGACGTGGAATTTAAATCCTCGTCAGGATCTCGCTGGCGTTATAATGAAGGGCAGGAAACACGTAGGAAATGATGCACGGTACAAGTTCAGTATTTCTACTCAGTGTAATCGTGCAGCTATAAAAAAAAAAAATGCTGCCTTGGCTTTGAATGTTTTGAAGCAGTGGCCTTGAAGTGGTTGTATAAATAATAACTCTCATATGTACAGTACAGCAAAGATAATACAAACAGTAATACTGTGGATAATACAAAGAAAAAGTACTCTAAACCATAATGATGGACCAAATATATTAAGTATGAGGGCTAAATTAGGGAAGAGACAGGGAAGCTGTTTCAGAGTTTGGGGGGGGCCAGACAGCAAATGTACAATCGCCTTTACTTTCAAGTCTAGAACAGGGGACTCAGGGATGCCGAAGCAAGGTGCTCCGTCGTCGTTCACGCTGGTGAGACAGCTCCTGCCGCCGCCATCTGCGTGGACACCGGCGGACACTACGTCAGTAGCTGACAAAAATTTACGTCATGCGGAACTTCATATCGGAAAGTGCTAATTAGCCCAGTGACTGTATGTATGCACAATACACACTAGATGAAATGTGGTAGAGCCAAACAATGCCTCCTTTAATGCAATTTTTAAAGTACGGTGAAAATAGGATTGTTCCGAGCACGCTGGGGTATTTCAGCAGTTTTAATTACCAGGAACCAGTACCAGGAATATTAGGGCCAAAAATGAAGATGCAGAGAAGCTGGGTAGTCTGACGTCAGCGATGACAGGGATTCAAAAAACACAGTTGTAGGTCAAAGTCGTGCGTGTTTGTGCGCGCGCGTGCTGCTGAACAACACAAGCAGGCATTTAATTGTGAAACAAGGACAGCGTTTCTTCATTCTGAGCCTTCACCTCTGATTTCTGCAAGCCGCCCACGTACGCCCTGCTGAGAAGCAATTAACAGAATCAAATGCCCTTGACCGCGCCTCCCTGCTGGGTCCACAGAGGCTCGATTAGAAAGCCCACAACACGCCACAACGGGGAAAACTGACCGCAGCCACATTTGGGAACAACATTATTCAAAGAGGATTGTGATTGGGTTTGTGTGGAGAGAAAAAAATAAATAAAAAATACGCACAATAAAACACGGTTTTATTGCCGGAGCAGTTGTTCCCTCGGAGTCCGACGTCTACCTGTGATTATGTGGCAAGTGCAGAGTCACACTATTGAACTGACAAACCCCAACTCTGCTGATGGACATTTTGTTTGACAGGATGCTGCTCGAAGGAGGGAGGTTTCTTTCTGCATCATCACAGAGTTTTTCAGCCTCTTCTACCTCCTGATTTCACTTTTATTGCACATTTCTTGTCTGGTTCAGTCTCAGTGTTTTTAAAAATGTTTTCCCGTAATAACAGCACTTCTAAACTACTGGTGTGGCCCACGATCATTACAAAATCCATGGACATTTGCTATTTGAGCAAAAAAGTGAACATAATTTAAATCATATCAACAAAATATTACCTTCAATTAAAATTTCCATGCTCCATTTCCCTGTTTTGGGTATCCACAGAGTGGCCAGACCAGTTTAAGATACCAAACATAGCAAACAATGCTGCACAACCTCCAGGCTTCATTAGAGAACATACATCAGATGGGGCTGAATATGCTGGGTGGATTTAGCGCATCAAACAAAGTCTTGTATCTACAAAGAGCGCTGCGGCTTTAACTTCAGTGCTTGCCAACATGTTAGCCTAACTTTCTTAGGCAAATAATACATCAGGGCTGTTTGTCTGTCAGACGGTTTTTCATGTTTTTCTACCCCCTTGTGGCCAAAAAGTAATTAATGCTGCTTTAAGTAGTTATTACCCTCATATTAGTTCATTCAGTCCGTCTAAATAATATCTTATACCCTAAAATTGCCTACTTGTGCACTAAAAGCACTTAATTTACTGAGTCACATGAAAAAGGAATGTCAGTGATAATAAAACTGTACTGACTAGTGATTCAATGAATCTAGTACAGATTTCACACAAAATAAAAATAATAAATATTCTCACCACTTCAGCTGATTTTTGGGGAGTTTTGAACTAATTTTTGACGCTAGAGGAAAAGTCAGGCAGGTCATCAAATTCTTTCAGACGCATCCTCTGCGGACCATCAATTCCTCTCCAGATTTCATGGAAAGTGATGTTTTCTTTCTACAGTTGAACCTCACCACGGATATTAGACACTTATTTAGGCATAAATTCCTGATGGCGGAGGCAGAGGCACCAGACAAGCTGCAGAAAAGTGGATCCACCAGAAAAAGTAGAGAGTGGAATGGAGCTGTGTGTGATTGCAGACGCATGAACCAGGCGACGTGACAATGTGATGGGTGCTGCTGGATGTCAGATGACAATCATGATGATTACCGTGCATTTCGGGCTCTTTACTCGGATGATTGGGAGTCGATGCATTTCTCCAACAGGCTTCCTACTCATTTTTCTCCAGGACATTTTCAGTTACACACAGCAGACTAATAAACTTCTCTCATTGCTCATCAGTGGTTCATCCTTGCCATCTGGTGGCATCTGATTCCCTTTAAGAGTTCATTTCAGCCTCATGCTGATCCACGAGACTGTCCTCATTGGAAAAACGACAGCATTGGTCGCGTGTTTAAATGCCTGAAACTACCTCTGTTCAGGCTGAAAGGGGGGGGTTGGTGCCATGTGAATTATGACTGTCTGCCCAGAACATAAGCAGAAGTCATGTGAAATCATTAGCACTACAAAAAGTCCCAGGGAGGAATTCTAGTTTAATGGTTCCATCAACGCAACTTTGAAATGTTAAACCACTGTTGGGATCCAGTTTCCTACCAAGTCAATGCGGTTTTCCTTTAACTATGACCATGATCTTTCCATAAACAAGTAGTTTTTTTCACCTAAAAGCTAACATCAGTTACCAAATGAAATATGAGGAATTTTCATCCATACTAAAGCTGAACGACTCATATTTTTACGCGAAAGTCACAATTTCACAACAATGACTTCACATGTGACTTGAACGAGAGCAACTTTCAAACCACTAGAGCTGTGATTTTGATTATGGCTGACACTGAAAACAACTTTGTTTTTCTGAAATGTCCATCGACCCAAATTACAAAAAGATATTTTTATTTAGTCCCCCTGGTGTGTAGCCAAGGACATGGATAGTAGAGCTCGTCATTAAACTCGGCAGGGATTGTTGGTGGCCATCTGACTCTTTCTTCGGCTACGCAGACATCATTGTTTCTGTTTTTGTTGCCCGTGATTGAATGACTGTGGTACAGATTTCACACAAAATAAAAATAAATAATAATAAATAAATAAATAAATATTCTCACCATTCTAGCGGCGGTGAGATTTTACGAGTTGAAGCCAGATTTTAATATTTAACAATGTGTCCTTCCCCTTTTAACCTCACACATCCTGCCTCTCCTCCTTCAAAGAACAGACTTTCAGCCTCAGAACTGACTGAAGGTTCTGCTCATTAAGTTGTGGGAAGACCATTAGAAATGTCTTGAATGTTGCCATTAACGCAGAGCTGTTCCCTGAGGTGACGAAGGAGTGTATGCAGCTTAATTATATATGGATTATGTGGAAGCTGTAATTCCATTTAAATCATGGAAGATTTGACATTGTGATTGGACTGTTAGGGGAAGGCGAGGAGTGAAAGAACAGAACTGCAGGATTAAAACGAAAGATTCAGTGAACATGGTTGTATTTTAAACTGTTGAGAGCCATTGCGATAAAGTTTTTTTTTTTTTTTGCGACACAACCACAAGAGACTAATTGGTCCTAGGATGTCCATGTTTCTGGAAAGATTTGTAATAATGGTCCAACAAGGCCAGTTTCATCTTTGGCTTTGAAAAAGCCTTTTTTTTTTTTTGCTCGGATTTGAGGACAGAGGAGGACAGAACTTGAGCATCTTTTCCCGGCCTGGGTATCCTGAATCCATGGTAGGGCTGTCAGCTGATCTATAGGGCTTTATGGTGATGCTTGTTAACTTGTCAAGTTGGAAAAACATCATGCAACCACGTCATATTTCCCAGGTGTTCAGCTAGTCAATAATCACAGGTAAATATATCACATGATCTTGACCATTAGGTCTTTAAAATGTTATTCACAATGTTCTACAGAAGAAGTGAACACTATAGCCAAAGTACGTGGACACCTGAACATCACACCCCCCTGAGTGAGTCAAAGGTGACTGCAACAACACGGGCATTAATGTGCTGTTCAACAGTGCCAGCACCAGCTCCAGATGTTGAACCTGGTGGCTGGATTTTGCTCCCATTCAACCAACAGAGCACTAGTGAGGTCCAACACTGACGTTGGTGATAAGGTCAGGCTCACAGACAGTGTTCCAGTTCATCCTAGAGGCGTTGCAGGGGGTTGAAGTCAGGACTCTGTGCAGACTAGTCAAGTTCTTCAACACCATACCGGGAAAACCATTTCATTATGGAGCTGGCTTTGTGCACGGAGTCACTGTAATGATGTAGGAATGAGACAACCGAAACTACTAACACAAAGTTGGACAAACACTGTGGCAATATGATTTCCCTTCAGTGGAAATACGGCGGCCAAATCAGGAAAAACAGCCAAACAACCCCATCAAGTCTTGAGGTGACAAGTCACAAGCTGTACAGTTAACTCAAGTATCATGCAATTTGTCAAAGTTGATGATTGTTTTTTATATTTTATCATCACATCAAGTTTTACTTTATGAGTTGACAGGAAGCACCAGAACACAAATTCGGCGTCGGTATGAGAGACACTTAAACCTGAGAAATGACAGCATTTTCAGGCTGGTTGATCAAATATTCAAAATGACCTATGATTATATTTTTGCTGTCCTGTGAATATTGACTGGTGTCTCTGGGAAGGAGAGACAGAAGCAGTGTGATCCTATCATGCAGAAAACCTCTTGGAGAGGAGGTCAGGGTGGACGGTTTGGCAATCAAAGGACATGACTTCAACCTGTCTGCTGCCAACGCACACATTTGGTTTCTTGGACCTCTGAAGGCTGTCTTTCTCTAACCTTGACCCCAGAGGTGGAAGGGTCTTTTTGGAAGACATTACCATTTGTTTTGTCCCACAGAATGATGACTGGTTGTTCTTCCCTGTGAGGTTGAAGCGTTTCATTGATGAAGGCGCAAGAGATTCAGTCTGACCTTCATGTCCTTTAGAAGGACACGCATTTGCTGTCCGCATCCTGCCCCTGACCTGGAGTGCAGTTTGTGCCTTGCTCAAGGACAGAGGCGTAGGCAGGGGACGTGTTTGGTGAAACCAGTTCTGGCTGAAGGACGTGTTTTTTTTATACTGTTACAGACCTTGCTGGGATCACATATGGAAGCTCACAGGCACCACTGGCATTACTTGTTTTATGCAAATAACGTCCCGAGTTAGTGAAAGTTGTTCCCAAGGTGACTTCTTTGAAGCACAGTGTGACACTTTTCATCAAAGAGAGGCCTGCTATGAATATTGTCAGTTAAAAAAAGAGCAATTTTTTGTGTGAAATTTCTATCACCCCTCAGATTTCCTAAGCAGATTTGACATGTTCCACCAAACGAATGACAAAGACTCTCCCTTCATAACACCTCCTTATGAGCGACCTGCTCATAAAAACACTGCTGGTTTTCTTTTATCTCCTGCTCAACTAGCTCACACACAAGCATGTGCATGAGGACACAGGTGCCGGCACTCACCAAGGAGGTCTACATGTCTATGAAATGAGGGCTGTGAAACTTCCCTTGGGTTAAGCGAGCCTTCTGATTAATAGCTGCTGACTGTAAAGTGCTAAGATAAGTAGCAATGCACAAGCAAAGGGAAGGGAGCAAGACAAGTACTAGCAAGCAAATATAGTTGGAAACATTGCAGCTTTCGCAATATCCAAAAACTAGACTCACTTTTGCAAAATGTTTTATATGGAAGACAATGCATCCAACACATTTGTTAGACCTAGAGGATACAGACAATGTGTTTTGATGAGAAACACTAAAAAAGCAAAATACACTGCTGCCAAAACAAAGTGCATCAAAACAGCTGCACTTATTATTCTCTATGTACAACGCCCACTCCGGCGGTGGCTAGACGCGCCACCCTGCAACACCTAACTCTGCTGTCCTATTTCCAGCCTCGCCATCCCCGGAAAAAAATGAGAGAGCCGGCTGTTTTGTACTTCCCTCTCCTCACCTCTTGCTGTCTCATGTCTGTACGCAGGATGAGGAGAGGCTATTTGTTGCGGTTGAGAAATATAATGAGCTATACTACCCACAATCGCGTTAGTACAAAGACAACGGCACGAAAGATTTGGCCCAGGAAAGCCATAGCCCTGGAGATTGGCTCTTCAGATGTAGCGGGAAGTGGGCGCCCACACGCGATTTTAAGTTCCTCTCTGCATGTTTTCATGACAGACATTTTATTAGTATGGTAAGATCAACGATCTACGATCCCGTTGTGTGTGTGGCCCTGGTCCTTCTGGCGCGCTGCAGCGCGATGCTATCTATTGATGCTAGGGGCGGCACTTGACGCACGTCATATGTCGTGTTTTTAATATGTATGCCCACAATCGCAATGGCTTATTTCACAGCCCCCCCCCCCAAAAAAAAAAACAAAACAAAGAAAACAATATAGGACAGCTTTTTTCACTTTCAATGAATCTGTCAATATTTTTTTAATTAAGTAATCAATCATTTAGCCTATAAGATAAAACATGCAGGGGCTGCTTGTTTTCTGACCAACAGTCCAAAACCCAAAGAACTCTTCATATTGTTATATTATATTTTGACATTTGTCTGTAAAACTCAAGTCCATGCTGGGGTCACTGCTGTCTTAAAAAAGCAGATATCCTTGGCCGAGAGCAGGAAAAACAGCCTTTAAATAATGGATTTACAACACCTACCAAGAAAAATGTTGCTGCATAGGGGCTGATGCTGTTGTAGTATTTTATTAAACTTCCGCCTCTTTGCTCCATCAGCTGACTTCAGTCTAGAGGGAGATTCATTTTCTTCCCAGCGTGAGTGGGCGGCTCGATACCGACTGCTTTGCACTCATGTCATCGGCACGGTTGAGGTCAAAATTAGAGAGCTCAAAAATGTACCGTCAACCCTGCTTTAGTGACTATGCCAAGTGCTTTACAACACACTGAACTTTTGAAATTTTATTTGGATTTGGCAGTTTGGATTTTTCCCAAGAGAAACTGAGAGCACACCCCTGTTTAGGCGCAGTGAAATCTAACACGACACGAGAACGGATGAGTTTTCAGTCTCGTATAAACCAGAGACTGAGTGACTTGTCACCCAGGCAGAGACGCCAACGTGTCCAAATAGCGACATTGAGACACGGGCTGGGGTCGGATCACATCCTAACCCCTTGATTCCTCTCCATGGACATGTGATGAGGCCTTAGGTAGAGAGAAGCAAACAGGAGAAGAAGAAGAAAAAAAAAAAATCCACAAAAGGAGGGGCCAAAAAAAAACAAGGTCCAAAAATAGCTTTTTGTTCACATGGAAACCGTCCGAATGAGACAGAGAGGAAAGAGGAAGCCGCACTGAGAGTGAGGAAGAAAGGACAGGTCTTCAAAAAAATTAGGGGGGAATAAAAGAGATAAAGTCAGAGGATGGCAAAGAAAATGGGAGAGGGGGAGAGGAGAAGGGAAAGAGGCAGAGAGGTAGATGCGGAGAAGAAGGTGAAGAGGAAAAGTGAGAGCAAAGGGAAGAAAGGAGGAGAAGAGGAGGGGAAAGGAAAATTAAAAAAGAGGGAAATGGCAAACAGAGGAGTGGAGATGATAAGATGAGAGGAGGAGACAGATATAAGGGATTTTCTTGGCCTTCTTAAGGTTTGGTTCTGTTTGGCTGATTTTGTGTTGTTGTTGTTGTGTCTCCATCTTTTTGAAGCTGCCATCTTGGCCAGGTTCCCCCTTGCAAAAGTTTCCGACCTCAACAGGACTTTCCTGCTGAAATAAAAATTATTAATAAAAAAAAAAAAGGTGTGTTTTTAAACATAAGGCCGGAATTTTTGATTCCCTCAATAAATTCTGTTTCAGCCGTTCCCTCTGACTGCAGGGGTGCAAAAATCCAGATGGCAGAAGAAAGGTGTTGAAAAAAAAAAACAAAACACTGCTGCATTCACCTCAGTGGGCTCAATTACTGTTGTTGCCCTGGGCTTTGCTCATCAGGTTACACACACACACACACACACACACACACACACACCTCACCCTGGAGGTAGTTGGCACTGCAGTTGGGACTGCAGGCGCTACTCAGGGCTTGGCACATTTTTGCCACCTCTTGAATATCTTTCAGGCTAAAAAAGGGATTAATTCAATCAACATTTTTGATTTACTGTCCAGTCGAGATGCAAATGCAACATTATCTATGAATGATGCAAAACGGGATTTTAAGCAGGGTTGGTACGTTTATTATACAGAAATGTTTTTGGAGAATATGATGATTTTGTTGTTGGACTAGCATTATTATAGAACAATAACCAAATTCATCATAATGTAGTACTTGCCAGATTGATGCGGGACATTGCAGTTTTTTTTGTTTGTTTGTTTGCCTCGTTTTTTCTTTGCCATAAATCTCCCCAGCCTCGAAAACCGGCGTTCTCGGTGCCAGGAGGGGATGAGACGACGCAGAAAACTCCTCAGTGTGACAGATCACCGGGATTTCATCCTTCACCTGGGCTGCGAGCCTGGATTTGAGGATTGAGTGAATATAATGAGGTCTGAGGTGTGCGGCGGCAAGAGGAGAGCGAGCGTGGTAATTCTCAGGATCAAGTTCAGACGAAGGTCTACAGTCCTTCAGCCGGCGCTCCAATTCAGGGCGACTTACAGCAGATCCAACAGCGGGATTTACTTTGGATCCTGACTCTTGTCGCACCGCAGGCAGCAAATGTTAAAGCGGTAAAAGGTCAAAAAAAGAAGCAACAGTTTGTCCAACAACAAAAAAAAATACAAAAACTGCAGGCTGGATGTTTCAGTGGGAACAGTTAAAGTCAGGAGATTAACAAGTTAAAGAAAGGTCCCTTAACATCTGTTAATGTCGCTTTCTGTGCCTGCCTCATGTCGATATTAATTACCAACACCGTGTCAGATGCTTTTCCACTTAGCAGATTTCAAGTTTAATTCTTCAAGACAAATCCTCCTCCTCACTTTGCAACTTTTTAAAACTATATTGACACTACAGCTATTGTTTCATATGTTTTTCGGAACGGGACGAAGCAGTTTTCGGACGCATTTGCGGAAACAGCGTCTTAGTCTTGAGCCTCTGAGTGGATGTTTCCATCGGCGGCGGCCAGCAACCGACAGCCGGCGCTTAGACGTCATGTCAACTTCCTTCGCACGCTACAGGCCGGAGAACTTCACACTGTGTCTCGCACGAACATTTGGACGATTTTCCCCTTTTTTAACAAACCTACATTACGTCAATAATGGTTGAATCTCTCCCTTTTCAACGTCCAGGGTTTGGTGGGACCCATCGTGCTGCTCAGCTTATATTCTGACCAGCAGGCAGAAGCTAGCAAGCCAGTCAGAACTCAGTCTGGTCATATGAAACCTCCTTGAACTCGTCCATCTGGTTCAAACCGATGCAGCGGTCTGCCTCAAGCCGCCTTGTCAAGTGACATGATATCACGGAGTATTTTCTACTGCCCGCCCACACAGATACACTACTGCAGCAATCACAATACACTGCCGCCAGCCGGTGACACAAATTCACACCCATAGGGGAGCACCGACATAAGGAGAGAAATAAGTCAAGTAAAATAGAACTCAACAGCTGCTCTGTCAGAAACTGCCCCCCCCCCATTTCATTTCATAATGAGAATAAAAATGATCTTCATCTTTCTCCAACGGCTTCTCAAACCGTCTTAATGTGATTTAACCGGCGTCATAATGTCAGAGTTTGTGCTCACTTGATTTGAACACCCTGAACACCTCCTGGACCCGGAGTGTCTGAGTAGCCTCGGTTCCTAAACCTCCACGTCGCGAGAAGTGACGGCGAGGGGGAGGCGGAGGAGGAGGAGGAGGAGGAGGAGGAGGAGCAATGCGGAGACAGCGGACTGTAGGAGAGAGAAATCCTCCACCGACCCCAGAATTCATCTCAGATATGATAAGAGAAATGTTTGGGGGGAAATAAAAGCTACAGAGAAAAAATGAGCTATGATCAGGTGAAACTCAAGGAAAGTACAGTAGAGCAGACTGTTTTCTTTCATACATATCTCCCTCTCAGTGTTTCATACTGCATACAGGATCAAAAATAGCTCTGTCAGTTTCCAGATGTTCTTGCACATTTTCTTTCTTACATTTTTCACTTAACAAATCTCAAACGGTGGATGCTTCAGGTCCGATCCCTCTAATTCTTCTCTATGTGTCCCCCCAAGAGCATTCGGCTTATCGGGAAATCTTTAAGTTTAACCCAATATTTCTTTAAATATTTTATAATTATGAGGGACTTTGGTATATAATCAACAACTCGTTGGCCTTTTTTTCCTCCATTTCCTAGTCACACTTTGTATGATCCGAGGCATTTGCCCTGAATGCAACAGGAGGCAAAACAATGTAACATAACATAGTTAACCCCCCCCAAAACAAAAAACAAACAAAACAAATCAAAAAGCAAAGAGTTTGAAAACTGCGACAGCTCATCTCTAATCTAGACAAGACTAAGAGGCATGTTCCATGCAGTGTCTTTGTGTGCAGGGGTTTCTGGAGTGTTTACTGTCACCGGGAGGTTTAAAGGACTCGGTGACGCTGAATCTGAAACTGGAACTGGATGAGGAGGCTTAAAGTCAGCCCGAGGGGCCCAGAGCAGAGCGACACCAGAGGGATGCGAGATCTGTTACCGTGCGGAGGAAGAGAGTCCCGGTGGATTAACCTCCCAACACAAACACATACACGCTCAGTATACGAGGAAGAAGAAATGGAACGAGGTGTGAAAAGGGAAAAGAGAGAGAGGGCATTATGGGAGAAAATGGAGACAGAGCGAGAAGATGCCCAATTTGCTGGAAAATCCTGCTGCTCTACTTGGGATTTGTTTTCTATAGGTCTGGGAATCTAACCTCAACACTGTTTCAGCACCAAACACATTGTGTCCATAGCATCAAGTATTATCACCTGTAAAACCTGTAGAGTTGTTCACTTATTCTTAGATGTCACTGGTTTCAATCATCGCTTTGCTGATTGTAGATGTTTTTTCCCCCAAGGCAGGTTAAGTTTATCCATGTACGACATTTATATATAAAAGCAATTCAAAGGTTTTTAGATTATGCATGAAAAGACATTCAGCCTTAAACATTAAAACACAAAGTCAGAGGACAGAAACCATTTGAAAGGAAACTGAAATGGTAAAAAATATCGAAACTTTAAAAAGAGGAAGATGTTAAGCTTTTGGCTTTGGCTCGTGTTGAGACACAACTGAAGCCTGAATCATTGGGCCTCAGACGAGAACATGTCCGTATTCTTATCCTAAACCTCCCTCACTTTCTCCTGTGACCATCGCAGCGTTCCAAGTGGGATCCACCAAACGCTAAGAAAAGAGCAAACACATTTAGCCGTGTCTACGGTGGTATCAGAGGGCACGAACCAATTAGCAGCCGCTGATGTGTCATCGGAGCAGTGCCGTAAGCCAAGTAATTTAGAGGCTAAGTAACATCTTTCTGCAGCACAGTGGTCCGTGATGAGAGGCAGTCACGGGGACGGGACAGTCACAGAGATTAGACGGCGTCCTATCGTTGTCCGCAGCGGGCGATGTTACACTGTCAGGCGTTTTAACAGAGGATGACACTGGACAGAGACCTGAGGCAGCTGGGCGATGATGTGCCAAAAAAAAAATCCAAAATAAAACCCCTCAGTGAATAGGCAGCCGTCATGTTCATGGCATTAAGTTTGTCCTAGTTATGTATTTTACTTTGGTTAATTTCGTTGCCAGTTCATTCAGATTAAGGCATAAAACAAGTGGTTTTTTCTCGTGACGTGTCCGGTCATTCGTACCCAAGGAAAAAAAATCCAAATATGAAAAATTGGTGAATGCCACAAACCCTCTTAAATCACCGGTACATGCCACTTAAGAACAAATCAAAGAGGAGTTGGCTTTTCTGACGGCGCCAGCACTGCATGTACAATTGACTGAACGGGAGATATCGCACGTTGAGGTTTGGTCCACTAATAAGGTCACCTCCAGAGACTCGGATGGTTCCCAACTTCCAAATTTGTTGTGCAGAATAATAAGTCACAGTAGAAACAAATCACAGAGGGACTTTGGTCACAGCTGCTCTAAACTGAACTCTGTGTGCGTTAGTATTTGTGTATATATGTGTGTACTGTGCGTGTGCAGTACCTGTCCAGGTCGTCACTGTCCTGCATGTTGAACAGCATGGACGGGATCAGTTTGTCCATGTGCTGGGGCTCCCAGATGATGGCCTGCAGCTCGTCGTTCACCGTCTTCCTCACCACGCCCTGCAGACCTTTAATCCCTGCCACACGGATCCTGTCAAGGACACACAGACTCGTTGATATCCGGGAAAGGAGCTCCAAAATATCCCCAATCCAAACAAAATCTAAAACGGGTTTGGGATGGAAGTACAAGAACACTGACAGACAATATATGCTGAATGTTTTGGTTAGTGATTTGTGAATTTTGTTGTAGACAGTGAAAATCTGATTCTGCTTTTCTTTTTTTTTTGACTTTTTTTAAAAATAGTTTGAAACAGTATATGCATCACTCTGGTTCTGGCTTATATGAAATTCTGGTGCCTTGTTAGTTCCTGTAGGTTGGGTACAGTTGTATGCCCAACACAGTACTAAAAATTCAATTCGTTCATTCATTCATTCATAATACAAGGAGAAAACACAAGGTCCTGATCGGAAAAACAGCAGCAGCGGTAATTTGTTCAAATGCTGCATGTTGCACCGTCTCTGAAAAGTATTCGGTAGGTGGAATGTTTAGTCCTGACGTGCGTCCAAAGTGCCTGACACCTGCGAGTAGGATTTGTGTCCCTCCTCCTCCTCCTGTGTTCCCGTTGGTTCCTTTTAACCACGACCAAAAAGTTTTCATTGTCTAAACTAAACGGGACCTCGGTCATAGACGTGTCTCAGATCAGAAGAGTTTTCTGGAAGACACTGACAACACATTTATTTTGATCTTTAGGCTTGAAGACGCTAACATACTGTAGCCATAAAAACCAGAATGGTGTGGCAAGTAAAACAGACTTTAGCATTTAATAATCCTTTTAAACTGCTTAACTTAGCATGCTGCAGTAAATTTTAGCATGTTAACATGTTAATGTAATGTAACGTTTAGCATTTTGTCTATTAGCATGTGTACAGTGAACACGGCAACTTGCTACTTTTCATGTTGCATGTGATCATGTTCCTACGCTAACGTTAGTATGCTGCATCCTCGTTAACTAGCATTAGCATAGCTTGATGTCTGACATGTTAGCATATCACTGTATACAGTGAGCATGGTAAAATGTTCATGTTTAGCATTTTACCATAGTCACTGCACAAAGTATTAATGTAATTTAGCATTTAGCATCTTAGCGTGTTATCATGTGCGCATGGCATCATATTATTGTTTATATGGCAATGTTAGCATGCTGCCGCACTTGACTACATGACTAGCACGTACAGGTAATCAAGTTGCCATGTTAACTTGTACAGTGAGGATATTCCCATGACAATGTTAGCGTGCTATGTTAGCATTAATCCCAAAGCTCAACTGAAGCAGATATTCAGTCTTTAGTTGGAGAATTATCGTGTCAATGAAAAGTCAGGGGATCACCGAAGCCATTAGGACTCATCCCGTAGGGACCATGGGAATCTGTACCAAATCTCTAGGCCGTCCATCCAAAAGTTGTCGCTATGCCGGTAGTGCGTTAGTAAAAAAATAACCAGAAACTTGGTTTGACAGTGCAGCGAATGAAAATCGGGCTTTTCCCAAGTGCCGTGTTTATCGTCGTCAGGACTCGTTGGGATTCGAGTGTTTCTCATCATGTAAAGCTGTGGGGTTGACTCGCTCTGAGTCTCCCCGAACTTCGACCTCCAGCTCTTATCTGATGTGGGAGGAAAACAACTCAACGTAACAACACTTTGTTTTAATATAATTTCCAGCACTAACACGTACTGAGACCACACACACGCACACACACACACACACACACACACACACACACACACCCTCCAGTCTCTCCAATCTGCCAGACAGAAACATCTCAACAGAGTCTGCAGAGCAGGATTGTTCTCCAGGCAAATCAGAGCCCAGCGAACCTGACTTTTTTTTTTTTTTTTTTTTTTTGGTCATTTTGCTATTTCTGTCTTTCTTCTCTGTTTCCGACGCAGACAATTGTATAAGCAATAATATGAAAAACAGGGCGGGTGACCTCGCCTCAGGGCCTAATCCAATAACCGCCAGAGAAATTCTATCAGGGAATTCGTCTCCACCTACGGCGAGATGGCAGGGAAACGAATAATGAAATACGGGAGGGAAAAAAAGCCAAGTGAGAAGTCATGCTGTTTACAACGTGGCGGCCGCGAGGAACCGCGTCAACTCGAAAATAAACCCAGCATCCCCTGGCTCTCACCGTGCCACCCACCAGCACGCACGCACACAGACTCATACGTGAAGAGATCGAAATAATTGTGCATTTCTTTGCACAATTATGCTCAAAGACCTCGACAGACCAGGCAGGTCTCAGCTGCTGCGCCGACATTTTCGCAAATAACTGCAGTAATAGCGGAGGAGGAAAACTATTTTCACAATGAATGAGAGAGAGAAGTCTTCGGGTACTGTTTTAATATGCTGCTGATCCGTGCTGGAGGCAGAGTGTGGGCGTCTCCGTGGGAGCAGGCGTCTTGTAAAGTGCCGCGCGGTGTCACCGCCTCGCCTGAGACTCGCCGCTGCCACCGCTGCTGTCGAGCTATTTTTACCTTCTTAACAATCCAGCCAGTAGGCAGAGAGTGTTTCTGTGACTCCGGAACAATCTGCCTCCCCAAACAGACTCCTTTTTCTCTTTTTAGAAATAAAACAGCTGATTATAAATTGCCTCACTTGCATGGTGAATGATTCAGCCTGTAGAGGATGATGGTATTTTGTACAAATGAGCCCATCTTCTTCTTGTTGTTGTTATTTTGGATTCATTTATTCAATTATTTTACTGAAGAGCTTTTCAATATTCATATGCTCAGTTACTCAATTATTAATCCATTACTATTACTACTACCAAATAACTTTGTGGCTCGGTCACTCATTGGACATGGCCTGACTAATATTGAACCCAGGGGGATCCCACACGGGACGCTAGCTGGGACAGCGTCCTTTCTACTTTCCTTAGGCATAAACTGCCTGAAGAATGTATGAAACTGGTTGGACGATTAATTACCGAGCTAACAGTTATAGGTTTTCACATCCACTTAGGCAAAACTAATGCAGTGACCGCCCTACAGCAAATCCTCCTTTCATGAAGGCTACAATCTTTTTTTTTTTTTTTTTCCAGAGTGGTGTTGATTCATCTTTATGACCACTGGGGAGGCTGTAATTTCTAGTTATGTTGAATTGTTGCGTGTTATGCTAAGAAACGTTTCTAATATTCTGTCTACTACTTTTCAGAGTGGTGTTTATGGCCAGTTGTGTCAATTGAGCAACCTCTGGCTGCTGTTCCTATCTGTTCAGAGCACGTTGTCCGAATATCGTATTCGTTTACATCCCTATTCCCAGGCTCTACCTTGTTCTCTTATTCAAGAGACATATGGAGTTTCCTGGAAGGTTTTGAATGTTTTTGTGGTTTTGCTTTCTTATGGATTCTACCCTTGTCTACAAAGACTGCAGTACGCTACCCATTACTCTGAAGTCTGAGATCGGCGCTGGCCCTATGTGTATTCATTACCGACAGCTATTAAAACTACAAGTTATTACACGGAGTATACCCTTCGCCGGCTACTAGATTGAGGATCAATCTTTTCAGATTCTGTAATGACACAGCTGTTCTGGTAACGGACGAAACAGCTGGTTTACAACCTGTCTGATCATATGACTGGTCACGTTCCTTGCGATGTTATTCGTCTTTCGGTGGTGCCGCTGCAATCGCCGATCTCAAGCTGTTATCTTTTTATGCCAAAACTATGAAAATAAGACCTATGTTAAAATAAAGTAATAAAGGGAAAATCTCCCTTTCACCTTTGCTTGATTTACGCAATAACCTACCCTGAATCCGTTTTTGAACAATCTCAGAAAATCAGGTCCAAGTGAAAGACGGATGCAACCCAAAGTGTGCCACTCTTACACAGGCCGCGTCTTTATTTTCTATTTTTATCATTTTGCAGCAGAAAACGTCCCAAGTATCCCAACGGAACAAATCAAAGTTTCAAGTTGTATTCTCTGAGAACTGAGTGAGGTTACTGTTAATAGGGACACCGGGCTGCGAGGGAGACATCACAAGCACGTAGGCCTGTAAAGTCATCAGGATCCCCGATGTAAATCACGTCAAGTTTTCACATCATTTAAGCCCAGCTATTCTCTAACACCTCATTTCACCATCATGTCTTTCAAATGCTGATATCTCAGAGCGCAGCGAGGCTCTCCTGCAGTGGTGTTAGTGATCCATGTGGTCGCAGTGGGAGGGGAAGGCCATGAAATATGGATCAGGAGGAGATATATTTAATTCTGTATTCACTGGAATCAAGTGGGATGAGACCTGCGCTGGTGGGGATTGTATTAAAGGCCCTCTCCCTGCTGGATGTGCTGTTGGTGGGATCAATCCCTGCATTAAAAGATGGGGCTGTTTCTGAAAGTGGAATAGTGGAAGCAGACTACAGCCACACTATCAGTTTTTATAATCGAAAATCAATGCAAGTAATGTGTGTGCGGGTTTTCATTCTATCCAAAAGACAGGTTTAACTGAAGCAGCTGATTTCTCCAACTCAATTTCACCACATGAAGAGAACTAATCAGAGAATCTATCTGCAGTGCCAGTTATCAATCGGCTGTTTCCACATGGCTGTGAACAACTAACAATGGATCCAGGGAGCAATTCTTTATTTTGTCGTAGACACTTTTACAGCCATATTGTTGACTAGTTTTATTTTTAAAATAAAGATAATGAAAGAATCTGTACAATAAGGGAAAGGGAACAGTCTGCTTATATAATTATTACACTTGAATGATGCATCCTTTCACTGGATTTAATCAGTAATCAATATATCATCCTGTTTTGAACTGTGGGGATTCTTGAAATGCTGGCATGCAAAATCTGATCAAAGATCACCTGTTTCTGACACCATACAATGTTTTTCCATCAGGCAGAAGATCCAAGGAAAGTGGCTCAATACAAATGATCTTTAAAACAAACAGGGAGTCAGTGTATGGAGGCAAAGACTGGGGTAAAATGACGTCCAAACAGCAGTCTAGGACCAACCCAAAAGTAACTCAAGGTCCAAGGTTTTCTGGAGTCTTTACAGCAGGAAAAAGCTAGTTAGTAGCCCTTGAATTAAAGGTTTTCGTCAAACTACTGGTTCCAAGGTTAAGAATTAATTTTTTACTCTGGCATTCTGCACTAACTGGATGTACGAAATACCTGTGTGGGAGTTTGTAAAATATAATGATTTCCAGTAGTCAAGTGAGGAGGATTTTGGCGCAAGAAGCCACTTTCTGTAGGCCAGGTGAGGGCGGAATGTGTCTACTTATAGATACATTTCTAAAGGAAGCTAGATCCAGATTCTGAACTATGATGCCCTTGGAAGATGGAGGTGTAAATATTAATACCTCAGTTTTCATTAAGTTACAAAAAGTTATGTGCCATCTACCATTTAAAGTCTTGATGACACGCAATCAGTGTGGTCAGCTCAGCTCAGGTACTGGATTTTAATGGAAAATATATTTGAATGTTATCTACGTAACAGTGATTACATTTTTTCTAGTGTTAGCACATGTACTTAAAACACCACGGGGCCCAAAACTGAACCCTGAGGGACCTCACATGGAATGCCATCAGGAAAATATGATAAACTACCTAGAACATGAAAAATAGAGGAGCTGACACATGTATGGAGAAGCCAAAGGAGTTTAATCCGTTCCGGAAATACCAACTTAGTTACTGCGAAGAGTGCTGTTTCAGTGTCAAAAACCAGCCTAAACATTTTTTTAAGTTATTTTGCTTTAAAAATTACCAAAATTCGATCAATTAGGAGATTAAAATGCCATCTTGAAGGGTGTAAAACTATTTGGAATAGAGTATTCAGTCCGTGTTTTTTAAGTAGTTTGAATACAGTTTGTTTAAAATAGATCAAAAGACATGTCTCTGTGGGAAGCATCTGTGTCTTACCTGGTTCTTGTCTCAGGATCCTCGTGAGTTGAGTGGCACATGGCGCTGAACTGAGACACAAAGAAGTCGTAACGGCGATGGTAGGACGGCGTGTCCTCCTCAATGTTGGCAAACTTCACAAACTAGGGAGAGGACAGGAAGAACGAGGAAACATTCATTAATCTTCGTTTGTCTCAGGGCCTTAGAGCAGAGATAGGACAAGATTACTGGTTGAGGTTTGTCATGATTTGAGTGTTCACGTCATACAGCTACACGTTGTGCAACCTTATGAAGCAAAGCCAGGAACATGTGATATTATAAACACCAAGAGATATATTTAAAGGAAGGAGGGAAAAAGCATCAGAATGGCAGAATACAAAGTGTTTTGTTGGGCATTACCACTGGTCAACAACAGAGAGTGCCAACCCAAGAAAGCAGTGAAAACCCGCTCCAGACAGAAAAAAGACTTTGGAGAAACCTGGCTAACTTAAAAAATAGAAATGATGACTTGGTTAAAAAAATGTATAATTACATATTTGTGTTCAGTAGGAAAATTGACGCACAAAAAAGAATATAAATTGTTGTGACGCTGATCTTTAGTATGTTTATTGTCACAATAAGCAACAAACTACCAACTGCAATTGGCTGACTGCACGGGACACGTCTTGCACCAACCTTAGAGCCAGCTGAGTTTAATACCAAACCAAATGCTGCAATTGAGATTGCATGAAAACTAGTGAGCGAGCGAGCAGAGAAGGGGTTGAAATATCCAGCTTCTGTCACCCGAGGAGGTAATAATAAGAAAGCAAAGTTGACCGAGCATTCACAATTCTAGGATCCCTATGTCTTGAATGAAAGAACGATGGTAACAATATCTATTTTTATACCATTAATAGCGTTAAATAACATCCAGTTTAAAATCAGTTCTGATTAACACATTTTGAACATCTCCAGTAGTGTCGATGACGCAATACTTGAGTTGCAAACAGAAACAAAAAAAGTTGGGAACTTCTGCTCTGGAGGACAAACCTCTTTCCAGGGTTGAAAATACGGGGTTCCGGTCCTTAACTGAACAACTGCAGCCTTACTACACTCATTTTCGGTATTAGACTAATTATTCAGCTTTACAGCTGCTTAAGAGAAATTAGTGTGGCCTTTGTCTTGGCAAATAGTCTGAAAAAAAAAAAAAAAAAAACCCCTCATCAGTCCACAGCTACTTCAAATCAGAACCACTGTGGCTGCTAATTGTGAGACTTTTTACCTCTCAACAATTTAGAGACAAAAACAGACGGACAGGCTTTATTCAAGGTCTGCGGTGGCAACAACGGTGCAATGACATGAAGAACGATCCCAGTGACTCAGAGTAAAAATACCGTCACATCCTTGAATGGCCGTGAACTGGAAGCGATTGTGACAAGGATAAAAACCATTAGAGAGCTACCCCCTTTTGTCCATACTATATATTCCTCCCTCCAAACAAGTGTAGCGTGTCCTCTGGAGAGGCGGCCTCTCTCTCTCTGCACCGCCAGCTGCGCTTGAGTAGCATTTCTCACTACCCTATCATTGTCCACTAAAACAAATTGCCCATGTACAGTTTGGCATCGGTGACAAAAGCGCTGCCGCTCTACCTGATAATTTCCTCTCACTTTGTACCTAACCTCTCCTGGGGGTAATGGCTCAGACGGAAGGAGGTATGCCGGCAGCTGGCGCGCAGGAGAGTGGTTTCCTCTCAGCATCCCAGATATATTATTGTGTTACTCCAGAAGAGGAGGGAATCCAGGCATTAGACATCCATACAGGGGCGACTAATTACTGGCTTGTGTTTATGAGGTGCTGAGGGGAAACTCTGGTCACGACTCGAGTGTGGGCGTTGTGCGGGGGCCCCCAAATGGATTTAGTTTGGTTTCATTCGGTAATAAAACAATATGTGAATCACATATGTGCAAAGATTTACCTGCTGCAAAACTACACGTATTCGAAACAAAGGACAAAGCTTCAATGCTCAGCCTTTTTTCAAATAATTCAAAATAAAGAGTAATTTTTAACTGCAATTTGTTTTTAATTGATATTTTAATGTGAGCTGTCTCACTCAGCAACTAATTACCGCCTTTAACATGAAGGAAAAAAACTTGAACCAAAAAAAAACAAACAAAAAAAACAAAACAAAACAAAAACAAAATGGCCACAGGTTAGAGATGCACACTGGAACTGTGGCAGCTATGTCACATTTCAAATGGTGGTTTTCAGTCTTTGTCTCCAGCACGTCTAAGAGGCCAATTCCAAGTGTAAATCACAGTGTCTTTTTTAGCTGCTGCCATTTTGCTGCTTTCAATTCGCCGCCAGTTGCCTGAGGCCTCGGTCTGAAATCTGATAACCCTACGAGTACTAAGGCAGCCCCCCTCATTCATCTGAATGGGACGGCTGCGTTAAAGCGTGGCGGAGCCCACGGACTTGACGCAAACTCCATGGCGACGGGGCCTTCTCATTAGCGGTGCCAGGACTCTGGAATAATCTCCCTGTGAAAATAAGAACATCCGGATCTGTGTACTCTTTTAAAAGTTATCTACTTTTACTCCCTTGCCTACACGGCAATGATCCTTGACATGATTTGCGTTCTGTGTGGTAACTTTAAATGTGTGTATGGGCGTGTATGTGTGTAGGTATGCACTATGTATTTTTCTACGTATTGAAGTAGTCTGCCTGGCGAAAATCTTTTTTTAATGCGAGAATATTAGGACAATGTGTGTGGCCTTTAATGAGGGAAAATCAACATACACACATTTATTACAAAAAATCCTCCACAGGCACAACGGGAAGCATTGGACTGGGTTATGGGCTGGGCATATGTGAAGGTATAAAATTAAATCAAATTAGTTTAAAGGGAAGAAGAGAAAATGAAAATCAATAAAAGGTTGCTTATTTTCGTTGACAGCTAGCTGCTGTTACTATGGAGGTGAACGGCCTGTTTTAGTAAGTCGCTTTGGACCAACGTGTCCACCAAATTAATGTAATACAATGCACTGTTAAATAGCATAAAATGAGTGAAGTGTTATCAGGGCTATGAAGTTGTTGTGGTTCGAGGAAATGCAGCAATAAAATCTATTATCTTAGATTTTTGTATCCTGAACGTTTGTTATAAAAGACACTTTAGACAATTTGAATAATTTGGAATTATCCATTTTGCTTGAATTGACCAGAGGACTGGAGCCTTTCGCATCGCGTGGGTGAGTGCTTTAAGTGAAGAGGGGGGTAATTCTGGTTGGAACTGAGGTTCCATCATGTAAATAAGACTAATCAAAAAGCGACAGGCTTCATGCCTCACTGATGCCTCGTGGCAAAGCAGTTAGGATTTTCAGAAATGAGAAAACAAGAGGCTGATACAAACACCAGCACAATTTGTTTTGCTCCCCTCAGGCAATTTTAAAGAGCTCATTTAAAAAAAAGGTTTCATTAAAAAGTCCTGGTTTTACATATCTCTTCATACTGATTACATAACAAGCAGTAAAGACTAAAATCCATTTACATTTCATTGATTAAGTTGGTCATTATCCATCACTGTTTAGAGGAAAGCACAGTGAATTTGAAAAAAATACCTTTTTTAAAAACTAGTTTACAACAGTTATGTCTGTGTCCAATTAAGATGAAGTATTATTTAAATTGAGGCAGCAATTAAAATCCAAAATTAAGAATCACACATTCATTTCCTGTTGGTTTGAAAGGTGGCTGTAAAAAGTTCCAAGTTTTACCAAGCACAGAGGCCTTCGGGTTATGAGTGAGGGGTGAGACAAACTCGGTATCTTTAGACATATTTTGGTAAAAATATGATTATTTGGAACAGAGTGAGCATATATATGGATTAAAAAAAAGCAGCAGAACCTGCTGCAGGAGTGGTTTAAGGAGTTTGTTCTTTTTTTATATTGTTGGACCTATTGATACTATTCTCCCCTCTGTGAAAACATGTCACCATCAGAGTCCACCGCAACCGACACAAAGCCTGTTGGATAAGAAAACTACAGCCTATTTACAACCAACCTTCAACCTTACACTAGGGTTTGTGTTTGGATTTTGACTTTTGCAGTGTGTGTGTATAGGCTCCCAAGGTGGACTTCTCAAAGATTTCACACAGCTTCAGTCGTTTCCTGCAGCAACCGTGAGACAGATGCCTGGAAAATAACAAAAAACATGGAATGCGACTGCTTGCATTTTGTTGCTGTCCGATCTTTGGGCTGCACGTTTCGTTTCTAGTAGCTCCGCTTCCACTGCAACTCCATGCACCTCCATCTAGCGTGGATGTCATGCAACGAGCGGATCATAATGTGCAGTGGGTAAAATGGCATTTCCGCGCAGTAACAAATTGCACAGCGGTTTTCGACACTGCTTTCATCAAACATCAACAACAGCAGTAAAAATCCATCCTTCTCAAAAACTCGTCTTCAAAAATGTTTCAAGTTTTGTCAAACAAATGCTGCTTTTCTTCTTTCTAATTTGAATTAAAACAGCGACCGATTACTGTATCTTGAAAGTAATCTTTAGCGCAAAGATGTCAAACATCCAAACTGGACCTATTCCAAGGCATCTCTACAACAAAAAAGATAAGATGCAGAAAATGAGACCTAATTATCGGGGACGTTCACCCAAGAATCACACACTTCATTGACTCTCCGATGCTTTTCTGGCCTGGGCTGCTGGTTCACCGCCGACCACGCTGGCGTGTCAGTTTGACAGGGTGGGGCCTGACTGTTTGCCGACTCAAGCCAATAAGTTGGACACTGCAGCATGTAGTGATTTAATAAGTTTTCCCTCGACATCAGTTTTGACTTCGAGTGATAGGCGGAGAATATTAAAGAATAACATATGCCTTTACGTAGCAGTCCACCAGTGAAATCTGAGGCACTGCCTGTCCATTGCTCAATTTCCTGTATCCCCCTCCCATCAGTGGGTGAGAGTTTGTCAACGGAAAAGTCCACAGGGATTAAACGGCAGTTGGGAGGCAACTTTTGGAAATCCCGCCATCTGCAGTTTATCACAGCAAAGTGTTGACGTCTTCTGTTGCAGACAGAGTCAGAGTAGGCTGCTGCCTGCTGAGTCCTGACTCAGGTGATGGTGATGAAGACCTGCCCGGCTCGATAATGGTTAGACTGCATCAAAGCTGCACCGATCGATTTCTTTTACACTGAGAATGGATCAAATAACTGTAACGTGAATGGAGTCTCTCATAATGATGAACTCTATTTATCGCCCAACTCTGCACCTGTCCACAGCTTTTTCTGGCTGGGCAGGGATTAAATGTTATACTTGACCTTCTGCTGTGAATTGTTTCATTATACTGTTTTACACAATTCAAATCTTCATGTTTTTTTTTAGCAGTTGTCTCTTGCTTTCTTTTGTGAAGAGTATGATATTGCATCTTTTTGTATAAAATGTGAAAAGGCTCTGTGTTTTTGTACCTGATGTTTCATTTTGTCTCGTAATCATGGTACTTGTGTCACTAATTCCTGCACATTTACTGGCTTTTGGTCATGAAAGAGTTTCTGATTTCGGGTCTGAGCTTCCCTTAAAAAGCCTCCTGCAGAGAAGCAAAGACAAAGACTTCCCTGTGGACTAATGAAGCCTCGTCTGTGAGAAGGGGCCATCTGTGAACTAACCGTTTGGTGGGAAAACATAAGTGAAGACGGACTTCAGAGGCCTCAGCGAAAGCAACAGAAGGAATGTAACAAAGGAGAGACTGATCACTGGTAGAGTTCACTCAGATCAGATTAAAGGGCACTTTTGATTGGTCAAACCCATTTCAGAAATATCAAATTTGCTTACAGTCAAGTTGGACATATAGTTGGGGAAATAGAAGGAAGTCAGGGTAGACCTCTTTTCCATCTTGTTATTGTTTGTTTTCCCAAGCTTTTTAAACTCAGAAAACACTAACCAAGAATTTTTCATTGTCCGGAAATTGTACGTGAATCTCATCCGGGAACTAAAGGAGTAAGAAAATAGGCAGGAGACTGGACAGACAAATAGAAGTACAATTTTTCTTTTCCAGCTGTTGGCTGTATGTGTGGCACATCTGGCTCCGCAGGCTCTAAATACCTGACGTATAAACTCCCCCGTGTGTCTGACTCAGTGGCTTCATGTGTCTGAGTGTGGACTGATGACTGCCTCTTCTATTGAGATGGATCGGAGGAAGAGGCACTTCTAGCTGTCGCAGTCTGCCAATTTCTTGCCATAAAGTTAACTGGCAGATACATTTGGAAACGGAGAGGGCCTGGCAGCGCAGACAGGAGGGAAACGCTCTGGTGACACACGTTTATACTAGAGCTACACACATACCCTGCAGGGTAAAAATAGCAAAAAAAACGTTCTGTGGTGACAGGAAAAAGAGTCAAATTAAAGGTGTTGGATTGACTAGAAAACTTTACCTAATCTAATTTCTTTACATCACCTCCACCCATGAAGTCTTGTTTTCGTCAGTCAGCAGAACATCTCAAAAGTTACTACACAGACTTCAGTGGAAAGTAAGGTTACGCTCCGAGGAACGAGTTGTTAACCTCCGATGTGAATCTGGAACCCACAGCGCCACTGTGTGGCCATTCATAGAAGCACTTTACATTGAGGCTCAGAACAGCCTTTTTCCCACTTCGGTCTGGATATGGTTACGGAATAGTTTCAGCCGTCCAGGTTTCCAGAAGTAAAAGCCCTGTTCATTTTTCTCACAGACAATGTGAGGTGACTCACAACTGAAGCTATTCAAGAAAGATAAAACTTCCTTGGCTGAATCTTCAGTAGGAAGGATAATTGTTTCGGAAAACACCTGATTCTTTGATAAAAAGTCAAAAGGAACAAGCCTGGGGACTTTAAACCTATGGAGAGAAGTCAGCTACAACTCCCAAAGTGCATTTCAGTAGCAAACATCCAATCACAAAGCTTAAAATTCCAGTGTGCGCGCTGCCGACGGTGAGCTGAAGCTAGTGACTACACTTTGCTGAAACCTAATAAGCCATTTAAACCACTTTAAAACTGGTTTACTTTCACATTCTGGGTCAGTTTTGGTTGAATTTAGCAACTCTGGTTACATGTTTTGTTCCCATTGTTACAACAAAATGGCGAATCTGATAGAACTCTGATCCGAGCCTCCGACGGGCTTTTTCCAGTGGCAGTTGAGGCTTATGGGTGTTGTAGTACTCAAAGCCATTAGCCATTAAAAACTGACAGAAAACACAATTTCTCAGAAAAGAAGTTTGAACAGTTGGTCACAACATAGAGCTATGTACATGATGGTTAAATTATCCAGGAGACTCCTGTGTTTTTATGCTGAGGATCGTTACGGATCAAAAAAGAAAGAAAAAAAGAAAGATAAACAGCTTCACAACTCTATAAACCATAAAGCCCAACTCCACTGAGATGTCCGGGCTTTTCTCATTTTTTGAAAACTGATTTTTTTTTTTCTGACAGAAATGATGGACGAAACTTTTAAAAATAAGACCCAGCTTGTAATAAAATGGAACTCTCTTTTATAGCACTGTGACCTCTGACCTTTGGTCCTCTTACTGTAGCTGCCTGTAATGGCTGGTGATGCAGAATAAGAAGTTTCTCCTCGCTCTAAGCTGCTCTGCAGGAGTATCCACAACAACCTGAATGTGTGATGTTTGCTGCTAATTAGTCACTGCTGTGGCTCCACTGAGGCGGCCGGCCACTTTCAGTCTTTCGACCGTAATTTGTCGAGCTTGGTGTTGGTGTTGTTCTGAAGACAGCTCAAACAAACTCATTAAACTGATAATTACCCGACAGAACAAACACAAGCGCTATGTTTTCCTCAGCCACGGCGTCGAACCAAACCCCGACATTAAACGGAGCGTCTCAGCTTTGTAACTGCCGCCATGAGAAAAATTTAATTAACACGGCTCTCACCTAAAGGCGTGCCGTACCACTGTCACCCCCCACCCCCACAACCACCACCCTCCGACCCCCCCAACTCTGCTACCTGTCTCTGCATCCGCTCTCCTCCTCTTTCAGAGTCTAAATACCACACATAAATAATTCAAAAGCTTTTGCATCTAAACCTTCCGTTCTGTTTCCTGCTCAGCTGAGCCGCCAACAATGGAAAAGGACAACAGGCTCTGAATAGGAGGCATGAGGAAGTTAAGGAAAAAATAAAAAAAATTGGGGGTTCACCTTCAGAAGTCTTGGAAGGAGAAATGGGGCTGACATTTGCTGGCGGCTTGTAGATGCTAATAATAATTAGTCTTTCGCAGGATATGTTACAGGGCCATTTCCACTGCTGGTGTAAAAGTTAAATTAGGTATTTAACCACCAACATCAACCTATGGGCTGCAGCTGAGTGATGTGATTTATGTTCTGTTTGCTGCGTATGAGAGTCTGAGTGTGGGTGTGTGTGTGTGTGGGTGGGTGTGTGTCTAGTATGAATTGAGGCTTTATGTTAATGCCAGTTTGTTTTTACTTGTTCTAAGGCTGCATTCTGAATTAACAAACTCCACAAATACAGAGCCCAAAGTAAAAATACTTCGACGTTTGACCTGCTTTGTGAAAATAATGAGTAGATACGTTAAAGTGTAACAGGCCATTGTGTATCTAGTGAGCACATATTCAGCGAGGCATAGTGGGTATAATAACTTGAATAGAAAAGCAGTTCTTCCTGACTCGTTCAGTCGGGAAGAATGAAATACAAACTCAACAGACATGCAGAAAAGCACAAGTAGTGCTGTTGGTCAAATACAAGACGAGGAAGTTAGTTCTTAATCTACATATGGACGTGTGTTTTCTTACACAATATGGTCTGCGTTGAGTTAAAGTAACCACCTCCAGAGCTCTGAAGGAGGCTTCTGACCAGACTGTCTTACCGAGTTGGTTCCCAGGACCTGCAGGTCCGGTTCTCTGGACTCCAGCAGCTTGGCCACCATGTGCAGGAAACTCTCCACGAAGGGTTTGATGCTCTGAGAGTGACAGGCCATCAGCAGCTGGTCCAGAGCCTCCATGGCTATCACCACGTACCTGGGAACAAATAATGCTTCATCGATCTGTTTTACGCTCGATCGGGATCTACGGTACAATCTCAGTGGGGTCAAAGGTCGCTCAGATGATGCGATCAGCTGTTTGGTTAGTTCGTTAGAGTTTACTTTGTTGGTCTAATTAAAAAGAAACAAGACACGACCTAACTTTTAAAACATAAAAGCCTTTTTGGCCGAGAACCATTTAACCAGACACGGCCAAGAGTCTTATTTTGTACTGAAGCCAACTCACACAATTAGTGTTAATTAGCTGCAGTTGACTAAATTTGCAATTACTGTTTTTTCGTGGACTGGGGTGATTCATCTGTAAAACCTGCAGTGTGTCGTTACACACTGAATTCACAAGCTGCTAACAAACCTGGAAAAATTACCTGAACACAGGCTTTAATGCAGAGACGTGATATACTCCGATTAGTTGATGTTGTTGTGTCGACCTTGAAAAAGAAAAAAAAACTCACCTACCTGCTGACAGAAGCATTAACTGAACTTAATCTGACAACTTTAAAATAGTGTTTCAAGTCCCAGCAGTTTGAAAAAAAACAAATGTCAGATGCACGGTGTCGTTTTTTGCTGAAATCTGAACGTTGATCATTGGCAACAGTCCTCCTTTCACTGCAGTAACTGGCGTTACCTTTATTCTATGACTGCAGTACATGCTGCAGATGTAAAAAATGTTTTCTGCTTCACGTGGGTCGGTGTCTGGGTGGCTATTGTGGACAAAGTGGACAAAGCCCGTGTACTGTACATGTAATGATATGAACTTATAGGAGCGGATCGACTTATACCAGTTGGCTCCATCTGGGAGGCAGAGGCTTCGCCAAATCTAACGCAGCTTTGGGGTTCGAGGGACCTAACAACCCCGAGCATACGGACGTGCCACTTCGTCGGACGGACAGTGTTTTTCAGGCGATGCCAAATGGCTTTGCAACGACACATGGACGACTGCAGATGGGAGAGAGAGAGAGAGATGTTTGTTCCCTGACTGTCAGCTTCGGGGAATAACAATCACAGCCAATTAAACATCATTTCTGACATTATAATCACGGAACTGATTTGGTGCTGCCAGTTTCTCTTTTAGAAATAAATGAGGGACATTTTTGTCTCTCAACCCATTTTAATTAATTTCCAGGAGCAGAAAGCACTAAATGGTTCAGGGAAACGTAAATGGACAGCACTTTTAACAGAATCCATTCTGATTAATAATGATGTTTCCGTTTTAAACTGTCTTTTAACCCTTTGAAAATGAGGCTTTTTTGCTCAGTTTTCTCTCCCTCCATTTACAGCTGTATAGAAAGAAGAGAAATCATAATGCACCTTAGCTAGACATGCTATATATTGTTAGTTTCAAAATTACAGTGCATTCGATTCATTTGGCAGACGATTTTGCCCAAAGCCAATTAGATATGTTTTTTCTGCCACTCATACACTGATGACAGTCAAGCCACCAGGCACGATGCTGGCCTGCTGGCCTGCTGGCCTGCTGGCCTGCTGGCTTGCTGGCCTGCTGAGTGTCCTTGTCTTGCTCAAGGACACTCAAACATTTGGACGGGAAGAGCTGGGGATCGAGCCATCGGCTGACCAATTAAGGGCTGACCCGCTCTGCCATCTGAGCATAAGTTTGGCATTTGTGGTGCCAAACTTAGAACTTTCTCTTTAGAACACTCTCTTATGAAAAAAAAGAAATTTGGGAAAATCTAGTTTTACGCCATTTATAAATTTGGGGGTTTTTTTGTCTGTACTGTGCATTCAAAGGTCTTCAAAACATGACAAATACCTGTATCTGAACAGAAAAAGGAGTGTCAGTGTTTCAGTAATATAGGAACCATGTTGACAGGTCAATCTGAGCCTCAGTTCTGTCAAAAAACATACTGATGTGTAAAATTAAAAAAAGGAATTAACCACTTACACATTTTTTATGAGTTATGTCCTTTAGGGATGAATATATTCAGAGCACTGGCACTACAGCTCCCACATTGCCTTGAATGAATATGCACCATTAAATATCAAGCAACATTAGCTGCTACAAGTTCCTAGCAGACATGTTAAAAGAATAGGTCCTGCTAATTCCATCAGCGTGTGTATGACATTGATGCGTTTTTTAGCTTAGCTGATTTGACAAAAAAAAAAAAAAAAAAAAACAGTAATGTGAATTCTGAAACAAAAGCATTAGTCCAAAGCTAGGAGTTTAATTGCAGCTGTTGAAATGTCCCTATACTTCACTACAACGTCGACAAGATTTGAGAAAAATCCTTCCTCACCTCAGAGATGACAACAGAACGTAACCTCTGAATGACATCAAAAAACAAAGTCAGGGTCCAATATCACTCACCCGTAGCGGTGTCGCACAACATCTCTGCTCAGCCTCTCGGCCAGGTAAGCCCCGATCCTGTCCAGTTTCTCCGGAGCCGACACGGCGTAGAAGGTCAGCTTCTCCATGTCCGACTTGCTGAGGCCATCCTGCAGACGAAAAAAGGGTGGTCGGCATTCATTAGCTTTAACAATTAAAACATTCTGCCAACATTCTCAGAATAGAAAGAATATTTTTAGCCTGGACCCAAGATGACTTCACTCTGTTCAGCTATGAAGCCACCAGGTTTGGGCGACAACGAGGGCGTCTGATTTCAAGCTTTCCTGTTCCTAGTGTGTCTGGTTTTGTTCCAGAGCCAGTGAGGTCTAAGTAAAGTCCACAGCTGGAAAACCGAAAGTCATGTGAGAGCAAGTGTCGCAGTGTTGATTTAAAATGTAAAATAAAGATGCAAAGAACAATGTTTTCTAAGGAATATTTAATCAGTTTCAACTTTAATCAATGTACAGTTTTTCAAGTCATCAAAGTCCAAGTCAAATAATTCTCTCCATACATTAAGTCAAGTTCATTAAACTCTGACTCCATTTCCTAAAGTGTTCTCGGTCTCTGATGGTGACATTAAAACTAACAGGAGCAGTAAGTGGCTCTTCTGCTTCGATGACACGACTGAATGAAACAACTGATCATCACAGACCACTGCTCAGAAATACTATAAGAGACCATTCGAGGAACACAAGTCAACTACAGCAAATGGAGAAAAATAAATAAATAGTACACCAGTCATAGCAAACTCGTGGCAGTGCAAAGATCAAGTTTTACTCTCTCTCTCAATGAAAAATGGAAGTAACAGATGAACTTAGTGTGAACTTCAGCGTCAATCTGTATATGACAATAGACAACAGATATAAATATATTGCTGCCAGGTGTCATACATACAGAGGAGGGAGCTAAATCGAGACCGGCTGGTCCCCCGAGTCTTTTCAGTTCCTCAGGCTCTCAGCGAGTGATAATTAATTTGACAAGGTCTCGACCGTTCGTGCATTTTCGATTTCCCACTGCACCTGTCTGCCTACACGAAAGCGCCTTGAGAAGTTACGGGGCTAGGACGAGAAAAAAAAAAAAAAAAAAAAAAATCACTCTCCTGTGTATAGGACAGCGACAAGCACTGTTTAGCGTTTTAATTAACACGGGTCAAGGAATCAAATGGGTGAAAATGACTTGTCGTCGAGTTATCAAAGTCATGTCAAATTTAATAACCAGATTTATCAAAGTCTGAAGCTTTCATGTGGCGCTCTGGTTGTCCAATTATTTCTACATTGAGGTGGGGAAGCTCTCTGGTGGTGGAGGTGTCACTGGGTCTCCACAGCAATCTCAACACTGTGATAACAAATGGACAGCAAGAACAGTGTTAATACACCGCTAAAGGCCCAGACGTTTACCGCATGCTGGCTAACGTTGAAACAGTGGCACTCAGACGCTTTCATTTACTGGGATAGACTGGGATAGATTCTTTGGTAAACGTAAATTATATCTGGAATTTGCGTCACCACTACCAGCAGAGCCCAACAAAGAAGACCGTCAGGCAGTTCGACAGTTTGTCCGTCCGCCAAAAACTTTAATCAGGAGCATGAGAACTGACAACCAGCAGCCAGACTGTAAACATATCCGCTGTGGATACTCATGGCCCCTAAAGGATGATCATATTGATTTTGCTCATCTAGTGCCACTATCATGCTAAAATTTAGCCTTGACAAAATAAAATAACAACAAGTTTTCTCTAAAAATAATTTGTGCAATTTAATGAACTTCATTTATGATGACATACATGGTCACCAGAGGATGATCGCAATGTTTCCTGAGTAATTTTTTCCCTTTTTCAACACCAGTCCAAGGACAAATTGTCAATATTAAACATAAGACACTGAAAATGAGAGGCCAGATTTCCTGATCTCATTCCCGCTCCCCAGAGGATGAACCTTTTAGATTTGATCGACCCCATGACCTTTTCTCTAGAGCCATGCCCAGTGGCACATGTTCGCCCTACTACTGGTAAAGTTCTAAGAGGCATCAATATGTTTGTTGTATCACTTTCAGGTTGTGGCATTATTGAACCCTGGAGCCTCTAGGGGGCACTAGCAGGCCTTCTATTTAAATGTTAGGTACGTATGTAAAAAATACGTAAATAAAACAAATGTAAAAGCTAAACAAGCTTTCTGATGGCTCTTAGGTCTAATCAAATACTTCATTTATCCTTTCATTTTAAGCTCTGTTACATGCAGCTGTAGTGTCCGCCGAGACATGGTTACACGCCTAATGTGAAAGATGCTATAATCACATAAAAATTCCAGACGTGGGGGCTTTAATGTCCCTGTGTCTCACCGAAATATCTTTCATTTAACTGAGGATGTGTAATGCTCGCGGTTACTTACTTTGGGGTCCTCAGGGAAGATGTTGTCCACCAGGCGTTTGTACCTCGGCCTCAGCGGCCCACAGCAGCCACAAACTCCTGCAACACACAACAAAGAGAAGTGACCATTAGCGTAGGTTACCCCCCCGACATTCTATAATTAGCAGCTGTACTCAGATCTGACAAACCTCCAGGAGAAAATTTACAACAGCGAAAAGATGCAAGAAGCCTGGAGACAAGGAAATTGTTCTCTCGAGTCTGCGGCTACAGGTTACAGTATTTCTTGGCAGCAGCTAACAACTGTAGCTACTTTTTCAAGACATTGCGCAAAAAGGGGATTTGAAGGTTGGCTTGAACTTGAGTTTGATCACTGAATTACAAAGAGTCAAGATACAGGTCATTATTTGTATTTTTGTCTTCATAAATGTTTCTATTTTAGGTTTCACAGTTTAGGTTTTTTTGTGGTGAAATTCATCTTACATTTCCTCCGTTGGCCCATCAAAAATGTTTACATTCATCCTCATGAAGCTTAGAGACTACACATACAATTGGTGCAACTGATGCACTTTACAAGTCAGAAAATAATATTATCGAGCTGTCATGACAAGAACATGATGTACATTTCCAACCAGTAAAACTCCTCAAACTTCCCCATGTGTGCACATATTTGTTGAATGTTCCCTCCGGATCATTGACCGTGACTGTCAGAACAGTGTCCTCAGTGAAATGTCAGTGTTTTTGTGTCTGAGGGAGCAGCAGACCACAACTGAAAGGTCACCGCAGCATTCAGCTCCTCTGACAGACAATCAATGCGGAAAGCCATTAGGATCAGAGACCAAACTTCATCCAGTTCAGCACAAACATTTCAAAAGAAACATACGGGAACAGAACTTGCGCCGTGGTATTTACGCAGTTTAAAAATATGAGTCAAGAAGGAAAAAAACACGTGATAGTGGAAAAGGAAACTCTGTTATGAGAAAAATAACTTTACGACAAACTCCAAATGGCTTAGAGAACTGCTTTACGGTCCTCCAGACAGAGATTAACCAGGAGAGTATTTTGGTGACAATGGTTGGACAAAATTACTGAGTTAGCATTTTTTCCTAAAAAAAAAACCGGATTAAACTTTCTGACCATTTTATTGTTATTTTACAATAAACTTCTGTAATTTTGAAGTCAGGTGTAAAACAATCAATATATGAAGAATAGCTTCCCAGACTAAATGAAAGGGTTAAATGGAGCACTGGTTTTCAGTAGATGATGTCCAGAAAAAAAAAAAAAAAAAAAAATCCAAAACTGCCTATAAACTCAACACAACTACAGTAACTGAACTCATATAACAGCCTCAGAGCTTTGTCACTAGTATCAAGTTAAGTACTGTAGTTCTTTTCTGGAGACTTTCTGCAAGTTTATCAGGAAACTGCAGACTCATATGATAAAACATTAAAGATTTTTTTGCAGAAAATTGCGGTGATTAGTTGAACTGGGAAGTCCTCAAGTCTGACCATTCTGGAAAGGAAACGGTGGGATCTTGTAAATATTGCAGGAACTGCTTGAAATTTCAGAGATTTTTGCGATTGCCAGATCATAAGTCCAGTTGACAGTTACCGCCTCAGACTTAGAAAATTAACTTTAGAGAGGTGGGGGACTTCATTTCCCAAGAGCCCCTGCTCAGACTGTTTACAGAGCTCCCAGTGCACCCCTCACCTCACATAGAGACCTCTCGGGAGAAGTTAAGTTCACCTTAACAACTCAGGAGCTTATTTCTCGTTTAAAGCACGGCAGAGTTTGACGCCGTCCCCTGGAGTCTGGAGATTAATCGCCCTCACTAAGACCTGTATCAACGGCCTGTCGCCAAGGCAACCTTTCCAGAGCCGCGGCTTTAAAGCGTTCATTATGGACTCTGCAATTACCTGCCACATCGGGGGCACAGGGTGGCGGGGGAGCTACAGTGTGAGTATTAGTGTGACCAGCCTGGTTTGATGGAATTCAGCGCTGAAGGATCTGAGGATCTGCTTTCACATGCAGACAAGAGGAGAGTCTACCCAAGTCCTTATAGGCAAGTCTGACCACTCGGGCAGCCATCTTGGCAACGCCCCCGGGCAGTTATTTCCGCTTAACAAGAATATGAGTAATATGAAGCAATCTGAACCCCCCCCTTTGGGTTCCGGGAACAATTGTCTGTCGTTTCATAAAATTAAGCAATCAATATGAAAAACACTCAACAAATGAGATGATAATGAAAAGACCTGGTAATTGCAGCCCCGAAATTCGCTTTCTCCCTTCTCATACTTCACTAGCAACCACAACGCAGATTTTCCAATTCTATGATTTTTTTTCTTTTTCTTATTCCGGATTTTGTGGAGCTCATGATAAAACTGTGATGCTGCTCCACAGATCCGGTCCTGTATCGGGCAAACACTGCTGCGGTAACAACATGAACACAAGTTTGGTTCAGTAGGAGGATGTTCAATTCAATTATTCAATTATTAAACCGTCTGTTGAAACCGAGCATTGCTCTCGTTTCCCCTTTAAACAAACAGTTGTAATGGACTCGAGCTCGAGTGTTATTTGTCTATAGGTCTAAGAAATGCCGCACTGACTCATCCGATCATGGACCTTTCACAGTCCATTCATTCATCTGTTGAACCAGCCCAAGATCCCCATCGCTTTCTCTGCCTACAGCCACACTCGTGACGTAAGTGATGACACGATACGCTGACCACTGGGAGACTAATGTTTCGTGTAATGACTGGACCTCTAGATTTCACGGCTCAAATTGTCCTGGAGTCATTCCAGGTTTTCTGTGAAGTGCTGCTTCGATGTCGATCGGACGAGGCAACGTTCACAGGACGCGGCTGAAACGTGACACGGGACAACGACGAGGCCGCAGCCCAGTTGGTCTGACAACATGGTGTCACTTTACATGAAAACAACAAGGACGCGGAATGAATAATGTGAAGCCACTGAAACCAAGTTTAGCCCTTTAGGAGCTGCAGATGAGGACATGCTGACTTCAAATACTACCGTCAAGGTAATCAATACCTGCTGCAGTTCTGAAAATAATGCCACCTGTAAACAAGAACTAACAACCGCAGATTGTTTTCTTCTTCGCAGCTGTTTTTGCGTGTCCTTTCAGCGCTAACACTCACTAACACCGTTGTAACACACGGCGGTTTCCGGTCTGGATCGCTGCCTACTCAAACAAGGGACATATTTTCTGTTTCAGGTTTACTCTCAAACCAAACCATCATCAGGAGCAGGCAGAAGTATTGGGACACAACAGCAGAGCTAGCACACCTGGTATATATCAGCTGTTATTTCCAAACAGCTGCAGCTGCTGTTCCAAAGTAAAAACTGAAAAGCTTTAAAGAACAAACATGCCTCAGTCCTCCGCTGAGGTGTCTCTACCCGTATGAGGACTATCAGTTGGCTAAAAGCAGCAGTATCACCATATAGAAATATTCCAATGAAAGTTCTGAATAATTCAAGGAGCTGAACACATCCTCAACCACCGAGTTATTTTCAGAGCAACACAGGTAGATGCTAGAACATCAGCCTGCAATAAAAATAAAAAAAAACATGCTGACGAAAACCATGTAGGTGAGTCATGCTCACTGAAACTGGGATTTCTGTTCTTAGAGCTTACAGCTTCTTAGAAGTCTGCGGAAATCAGCTGCCTTCTCTGGTCCAAACAAAGTAGTGATTGATCAGCAGATGACGTAATAGGCTAATGTCCTTTACTAGCCAACCCTCCCGCTCAGCGGAGGATTAAATGTCTTCTGAGGGCTTTGAAGTTGCTTCCCAGGAGTACACAGTAAATCCATTTCTTCGGGGAAAACAGTGTCACTTCTTTACTCACCGTAACTAAAGCTTGTTTCCAAAGCAAAACAGGGGATAGCGAACCACAAAATGTTGTGTATTCTCATGTTGTGCTGTTATTCTCTCGAATCACATCATAGCGTAATATTTTCTTATAGACAGAGCTTCAAAGTCATCTTTTGTTACTGCACACTGAGGTAATGGCTGTGTGCTTCTGCATGGAGGAAGAAAATCGATTATCAGCTTGAGCCGGTTTCTTTTTTTGGGGCGGTTTTTAGGTACAGGAGCGCTGTTCCTGGACGTTCTGTTGTAACCACAGGGCCATCTTCTGCACTCAACATTACACCTGTCGATTGCCTATCCACACTTTTAATCCCATCTTCGGCACACACCAACACAGGATGCACGTTTGCTAAAAATGTCACCCTCCTGCAGTTATTTCGTTTTACAGTCGGAGCTGGTGAATGTTGGCAGAAGATTGTGGAAAATCTGTTAAAGCAAGGAGCGTACCAGTTTGTTGCTAATTGCTTTGGGAATCGATCCAAAATCTCGTATATTTGTAGACAGATTGGGTCTGAAAAGCAAAACTTATGGAACAAGTAGAAAAAAGAAAAAAAAAAAACTCAACTGGTTGAAAATATCTCAAGGGAAAATTACAGCAAAATTATGGAAGCCTGACCTGTTTATTTACAATTCAACCTTCACACCTGAGAAGGTGATGCATAAATGTTAACGCGCACACACACGCACGCACACGCACACTGGGCTCTTGCAGAGTCGAGGCATGTGTGCATGTAGACGTTGAAGATGAAGTGGAAACACCTGGGAGCCTGCAGCTCCTCCTGCGCGGGGCGTTCAGGGACAGCAGATGGATCGGCCCGAGGACAGGGCTGCAGAGACGGAGGCGATGTGACAGCTTTCCATTTCCATCCTCATTATTCTGCCTCTGAGGCGCTCCGCCACAGCCACTCAGGGTGGAAATGATTCGGCCGTAATAGGAGTTTGCTTTAAGTGTCTGACTGAGGGCGTGTGTGTGAGCAATGATATAATACCGCTTACTGCCTCGGAGGTGAACTCTGCTTCCGCACGGTACCGGGAGAAATGTTAGAAACCGTCTGGTGACCCGTGATCACAGGTTTGATTCCAGATATCGGAACGTTAAAGGACAATTCTGGTGATATCCTCTTTTTCCTGCAGAGCCAAACCGATAACAACACGTATCTACTAACAGGCACTGTGTGTGCATCAAAGATTGATGGATCTTGTTCCTCTGGGCTGTGGAGCGCCACCGTTGTCCAGAAAATATTAAAAACACATCAGTGAGCCGCACCGTTGCTCCGGGTCACATGTTCCTTCATCACCATGGACACACACATCCTGTAGTCTCATTTGACTCAGTCCCACACACACACACACACACACACACAAACACACTCCTGCTAACCCAAATATGCACTACAGCACCAAATGTGGATTAATCCGCCGCTGAAAATAGTCCCCAACAAATGCACCAAAACTGCGGTGAGCAGCTGAAAATTACTTTTATTTGTGAGGTGTTTTTTATAGATTTACGTCTTCAGTGGGAACCAGTGGGCTTGAAGCTGGGAACCACAGTCAGTCCAGAGAAGTCAGAAAGTGTTGAGATGATTGAGAGATGAATTAGAGTAGCACTAAGGTCGGTATAAGGTCGGGTAAAAAGTAGACTATCCTTGAATTTTACAGACTATAAATTGAGATATTTTGCTCCTAAATACAGGGACTAATTCTGACAAGAAGCCAAAAGGTTTTGAAGCTTAATATTATACATGTGTTTAATTTAAGATACACTTTCAAGGATCTGCAGACACTCAAAATATCAGCTGTGTGACCCATTTGGTGTTGAAATCATTCATCATTCAATTTGTTAATCCACTGTCAGAAACTTAATTGACACCTATTTAGATACCTGAATAGTGTTTAAGTCCCTGATCAATATTCTCTGGTTCCAGTTTCTCAAATGTGAGGATCTGCTGCTTTCTCTGTTGGTCAGGAAAAGCAAGCAAAGAAAGACGCCACCTTTTCCTCTATTTGTTAAGGCTGCATTTTCAGTTTTGACATGGACCAAACAGTTATTAGATTGATGGATAATGAAAATAATTGAATTTATTTGCAGCTCCAGTCCTGTTAGAATATCTGTGATCATTTTACAACGTTTTGGCTTTACACCAAATTTATTTCCTGCACCCTCGAGTTTTCAGTATTCATTCCCAGTCAATTTGTTTGTTTGTTTAGAGGCACCAGTGGCAGTGGGGAAAATGAATGACAGCAGCTCCGAATTACATTAAAACCCATTCTGGCTAAGAGCATCATGGCTTCGACGCTGTAATAGAGGCGATGCATCAATTTGAGCGTCCAGCTATAGATCTGCAGAAAAGGCTGCATAATCATAGCACAGAGAGGGCTTCAGATCGAGAGATTGTGGTGGTCACGCGGCCTGATGAATTACAGCCCAACACAACAGACTCAGCTGGCTGAGAAGAGGCCATTACAGAGGATCAAATCCATCATCCTGCTGCGATGTAACACAAAGGAAGAGAGAAATTAATAAAAAATGTGCACGCTTATGCAAACACCTGTTCCTGCGGGTACTGAGATTCCATGGCAAATACGTACCAAGGCAGGAGATTCACAGACTTGAACGAGCTTTCCAGATGTTTAAGAGCATACGAGCGAGGCGTTTTACCAAAGGTTTGACTTTGTATAGAGCGTTTCTATCTTCAGTGCATCTCGATGGCTTGTTAATATGCGATTTCATCAGAGTTGCGGGTTGGGTAGAGATTTTTCATCGTGGAGCAGGCTGCTGCTCTGCCCCGACCGGCACCCGAGTAGAGTACTAACAAAATCTTTATTGATTCCCAACAGAGGAGACCTGGATGGCCAGCGAACACACAACACACTGAGTTAATAGACTAAAACTACTGAGAAACCAACACATTCACCCCAAAACTGAGGGACGGAGCTACGGTTGTGTGATGCAAACTAAACCTGAAACGGTTCATCCGTTGGACATGAACCTTACACGATTTATGTCTAAGCGATGCACAAGTTTCCCGGATAGTTTATATTAACGCGTTACATTACAGGAAGAAAGGACAGTTATTACTGTACAATTGACCAACATCAGCATCGTGGATATGTGTGTGTTGACTTTGAAGGCTTAATTTGAGACACAATGGAAAGGAAACTCTCTTTTAAACTTCTTTATGGTCAATGTTGATCGAATGGCCTCGTAAAAACCTACAATACCATGCCAGTTTTGCATTTGACTCGGTAGTGACCACAACAGCTGCCGTTCGTGGGGATATAGTCTTTTGAATTTTTTTAAATAATAAAGCCAATGCAAATTTTCAAGACCCTGCAGAGGACTGAGGGTGTTTGTTTAAGGTTAGTCAGCTGGTAACGGTTGTATTTTTTCACTTGGTGTCAAAAGAGTCCTGTATTTCTTACTTTCCTCCAATTATTCAAAAAACTGTGGAGACACAAAAGAAAGTACTTTAAATTTTTATTTTTGAAACTGTAATGATACTATATATTGATTTTTTTTTTCCCGATTTTGGCCTTTTTGCTGGATCATGAAAAGTATTTATAGGTGACTGACTAGAGTATATTTGTGTGTCTCAAACTTTTTTAATGATCCGTAAAGTCAATGAAACTAACAGTTTTTTCTTTTCTATTTCATTTGATTTTATAAACTTTAATTCATTTGAAATGTTTTATTGGTGTCTTAGCTTTATGTAAACCGTTTGGAATTGCCTCTCTGTTTGAAAGGTGCTATATAAATAAAGTTGTTTTTTTTTAAATATCAATTTAAAAAGAAAGAAAAAAAGGGGTCAAATAAAGACAGAAAGTGATCAGACGGAGGGTCGGCATCTGACCTACCAGAGTTCAGCAGGCCTCGCCTGTTTGAGGCTCGGCTGTAGTTGAAGGCTCCATCAGCCTCAGTTCGAGGCACCTGCCTGTACCTCCTCAGGACCCGGCGTCTCAGGTGGACACAGAAAGATGGCATGACTGGAGTAACTTCAATTTTACTCAAGCCGTGGTCTTCGCAGGTGACACAGCTTCACCAGTCAGACATGGAGTCTTTAGGTCACAAAAGGTGCAAGTGGTTCTTCAGAACCTTACACATCTGCTTTTGCAAAAGTTAATCCGCCTCAAGTGAGTCGGTCTGCCGTTAATTTCACCCAAAAAGTTAAAGCAGCAGTCCGCATAGCGACTAGACCTCACCAGGTAAGACCATCAAAGACTCGGAAACAACATTGTAGCTTCACCTCTCCACGGATTCTTCCTTCCACAGGTTCTCTAGGATCATCATCTCTTTGATGGACCACAAGCTCAGCCAATGAGACGTCCGATCGGGCTGTGTGTCCGTCAGCACCTGGGATTACCCCTCATTCTGACAGAGAAGAGGATATGCCGCCGGGTGTATGTGGGCCTGTCTGCAGAGGCTCAGGTTACCCGCCTGTGTGTTCAGAGGAAAATATGATCCAGCACAGAGAGAAGGAGAAAACCTGGAACCAGAAGAGCCTTGAAGTTCCTGTGACCTTACACGATCAAAAATCTTGGAGAATGTGCTCAAAGGAACGTAAACAAAAATGGTATAAACTGTTTCTAACCATGACTTGCACATACTGTAACTAACCTGGTTAGTTTTGGCTCTCTGCAGTACCTGGACATCTTCATGTAAAGATGAAGAAAACTGGTTTCCTTTCTCACTTGTGAAATGATTAAAATCAGGATAAACATGTTTACTCATATTGGTGCATCCCTGTTTGGAAGTGCAACGAATCTGGAAACTGAAATAAACAAGACTCTTTACTTTTAGCAGGTTATTTGTGAAATTCAGGTGCGTTTGCACACTAGAAAGCACAACTTGTTTACTCTCTGCAGTGCAGGGCTTGTCCTCGCGTTGAAATGTCACTCAAAACGCTCTGGGGATAAAACTAATAATCAAACTACAGCATAACATCAAACTAATAACCAAAAATATGCCAGCCTTACTTCAAAAATACGGGAATATAGAGGACTGGTGCTTTCTGACCAGATCCGTGTAAACTTAGGCTTCAGGGTAACCAGAGTAGTCCAGTAAACTTGTTCTCTAAATTTCTACCACAGTCTGATTTCTCCCAGTAAAACCAGTTTCTCGTGTGCACATGAACTCAGTTTGGCAGGTTGCTGCTTTCGCTGCCATTAAAAAGGTGGAGAAGGTGGAAGCTTTATCATGATTGACAATAAAGCTGAATCCTATTGAGGCCAAAACCAAAAAAAAGTATTTCCCGGTCTTCAGCTACATCCACCAGGTCAGTTACAAAAACAGGGAGTCTCTGCAGTCCGCTATCTACTGTTCACATTCACATTGGCAAGAACCTTGCATGGAGCAAAGCGGCGCGCGTCAACAGTCTCCATTTTCTGCTATTATGTTAGTGCAGCTTTAGGCATAAGGAAGGAAAATGTGAAAGTATTCAAATTATTATTCAGTAAGTAACACGACTCCCAACACAGGTGCTTCCGTGCGTCAGGGATTACTCAAGTTCAGTTACTGTGACCCTGTTTTATAGTAATAATCTGTTACATTTCCTTACAGACATGTTTTATTACTATCACCAGCTAATGCACCTTTTTCATTGGCTGCTGAAAACACCTGGATTAAAGGTTTACATTCCCACTGGTCACATCACGCCTACAGACAACATGCAATTATGCATTAGGAGTAAGAGGTGACAGTTTTAAGTTAAGTTACTTCTAAGACCCCACTGATCGGAAATGTCGGACATGTTGGCTTTAATGAAAGCAAGAATGATTGTTTTCTATGAATAATTCAGCTTCTTGTGGAGGACTTACATTACATCGGTCCAGATGCCGATAGCTGATGCATGTACTGTATGTCTCTACTACTACTTCCATCTTTTCTCCAGCCGCAGGCATCCAAACTACCGCACCACATTAAATCCCGCCTTCGGTAGCGCTGTGTGCTTTAATCTGCACCTGAACCGTCTGTGAGGAGCGTAATCTACGAGATTAAAGAGTGCCCTCAGCCCTCAGCCCACCTGATTAATTCCCTGGCCTTTGACAAGCAGATGAAAGCCATAACAGCGTTCTCGCTCCACACTGTCGGTCTGTGGCCCGACAACATCATTCTCACAGCGCCCTTGTTCAGCTCAATTTTTCCGGCGTCGGAGACGAGCGTGCAGAGCGTCAACGCGCCCCTGTGGGATGACACTGTTCGCTGATGCGACGCCGTCCTTGGAGAGGAGAAACATTAATAAATAAAGTCGAGTCTGTAAAGTGACAAGATAGGAGTCTGATTGAAGGAGAGTGACGGGGAGCAGAGTGAGGAACAAAATGTTTCTGGACAAATATTTGAGGGCAAACCCGGGAAGAAACGCAATAATGTCTGTAAAGGGCTGCAGATGAGGACACAAGCACTTATGGCCAATATGAGGACAGAGAGACGGTACAGATCCGTTCAAAGATGCCTGGATCAACCTTGTTCTGATCTGCAGCAGTAGAAAACGCTTCAACTTAAAACCAAAAATGTTGCCCATCGCCCACAGTTTTATGACTGCACTTCACGAACAACGGAGACAAGAAGAAAAGCAAAAGGAGCCTGGAAGAAAAGAGCAAAGAACTGAAGTTCTTGTTAAAACCGAGCTGGACACAAACACAGCACAGACTGTTTGAGTCACGTGCTTCATGTACGGCATCATTTATTTACTAAGTCTGTTTCCATTGCACTTCGGCAAATTTTACTTTTTGAAATCAATACATTACAATACATTTACTAGCTTTTTTGGGGGGGCTCAAATTTCTGCTTTTCAACACAGTTTTTTTTGTTTTTTGTAAGCAAATCAAAAATACACATGAAAACAGGTGAATGAAACACACTGACTGTCTGTGACGATGCTGGTAGGTAGCTACAGCTCCAGCTAGCTCTGTTCACTGGGCACAATAGGCTGTTTGGGGTGATTAAACCTTAAGACAGAATGTGTAAATCTGTGAATTAGAAGCAAGGTGGTGCTGAAAATGAAAACGCACAAAGTTTAAATGTGTCTAAATTCAAACGGGCGAAACTGATTGCTGTATTAAAATCAGTCTATTGAAAGACTCATCCAAAAAGTCCAATTACCCGACATGATCTACTACACTTACAATATCATTGTACATTTCATTACTGGGCGAAGGATGAAACTCACAATTGTTTTCGTTCTTATTTATTCTGCTGATAATTTTCTCGATTAATTTAAGTTATTTGTTTGAAAAATGCTCCATGGGAGTTTCACAGAGTCCAAGGTGACGTCTTCAAATGTCTTGTTTTGTTTGACCAGCTGACTAAAACCCAAAGATATTCAGTTTACAATGATTACGCACAGACAAGAGCAGCAAATCATACCATTTAAGAAGCTGGAACCAGGGTACGTTTAGCAGTTTTGCTTCAAAAATGAATTTGACGATTGTCCGATTATCAAAAACAACGCCCAAAACGAAACCCGCCGAAATACTGTGTTCGATATTTAGTTGATACAAATAGACCTGACCCAGAGTAAAGATCCCAGACTTAACCCACACAGGACTCTCATTTTAAAAAAAATGATTCCACTTTCCACATCTATCTCCAAAATGGCCACTCCTGCCGTCAGAGCCACAGTGGAGCAGTAAACATTAATCATAACTCCTGAGTTATAAAAGAAAGTCTAACTTCACCACTAAAAACTATCGAAGTGATGGCTGACAAGCAGAGTCTTCTCATAATGATCCACGTTGTGAGTCTGTGCCTGTCTGTTACATTTACACATTTACACATGAATATCTGAAACTGACAAAAAAAAAGACTTTATAGTAATGCGTTTTGCAAAAGGCCATAGTCTTTGCTTGCTTTGAAAATCATAGCTCTGAATGGCTGGTGGGCTCATTGACTTGCATTACCGCATCCTGCTTTTGAACCTTGAAGGGTGCATGCACAAAAACAGATGATGACCCATAAATTTACAGCCTCCCCGTCGCTCTGCTTCGGCCCCGGCCAGACGGATATCTAAATTTATACTGCTTAAAAATCAGTTTTTGTTCCCTCTCTGTGGCCCGGAACTCTGGCCGGGTTCAGCGGGCTGTCAGCAGGATCATCTGACCCGACACAAGATTTCTCTTCAGCAAGGACAGTGGAGAAAAAACGCTCCTCGGGTTCTCTTTTAGATCTTATATTTATCCACAGAAGGTGGGCTGGCATTATCACTGTGCCTGGAAGCTTTACTATGCAACTCTTTTCTAAATGATTGATTCTGACCAAAATATTATCATTTGTCAGATTCAATGAGTCTTGCTTGCTATTGTGTTCTTAAAATTTCCCTTCACAACCTACATTTTTCTTACAAAGCTAAAGCCGTGCGTTGCACATACATGCTGTGTGACGTCAGTGTTTGATAAGGAATATTCTAGACCACTGTGTGTTATCAGTTTGTGTGTTCCACCTCAGAAGGCATGTTTTCTGGTCACCTGAAGTCTTTGGACCCATTTCTTGGCCCCGTTTGGAAACTCCTCTTTTAGATCTAGAACATTAGTAATGGAGACATTCAAGTCCTGCTGCTGAACTGAGACTGGCCATCACACAAAAAGCAGCAGCACCGATCATTTAATCTAATGCTATGCTTATGTTTGCTGTCATGCAAATGATGACCGTACTCTGTCTGAAGCAAAAGCAGAAACAGCGTGACATTGTTAAAGGGCCAGAAAAACTCTAGAGGAGGAAGTTAGAGTTGAGTGTTGGACATGCAAAGCTTGTGACCTTGACACAGGAGACTGCTATTTGCATGCCATCTCTTACAAACAGTCAACTTCTTTTTTTTTTTTTTTTTAAAACCATGACCACGATCTTTCCTTCACATTAACCAAGTAGTTTTTGTGCCTAAACCAAACCTTCACTATAGAGGTGGCAGCTAAGAAAAGAGTCATGAATCATTTTGTAATAGTCATGTGTAGCGGTTTTGGAAGCCACTCACAATGTTGTCCTGGCTGGTAGAAGCGTCAGTTTGGTCTTAGCCATCAGTCTTTTTGGAAGGCAATTACAAACAACATATTTTGTTACTTGCTTTGTTGGATTTCTTGACTGGATTATTGCTTTTTGTCTTCCATCTAAGGTCACGCATTGCTCCGTCATATATTTAGTTACTATTGACCACAGAGCTGGAATAAACTTCCATGAGATACTGAGATAAAATCTGGACTTAAAACTCACTTGTTCTCCACCTGGGATGAACCTCAAGAAATCACCTTAGTTGTCTACAGTACATCACTCTTACATCTCCACCTACCCTGCATTTGTTTCTGGTTTTATCTTTTTTACATCTTTATAAAATAGTCTTTTTCTTAAATGTTTAATGTTTGCTGTAGTATCTCCTACTTAATGCTTCTTTAAATGGTTTATGAAAAACACATTCAATTGCTTCCATGTATCAAATGTGTAATATATAAATAAACGTGCCTTGTCTATTCTAATTGCCTTTTTCCACCCAGGGCTCCCATTGCACAGCCGGTCATCCACCGGGGGAAATCTCTCATTTTTTTTCTGTTTGTTTTTTTGTTTTTTGTTTTTTTAAAGGAGTTTTTTCTTTCTTGTGGGCCTTTAAATCCCTTTATGACAATGTGCAGAATAATCATGGTCTGTAGAAATAAACTTCAATTGACCTTTATCCAGTTTGGGGAATTCATGGAACAACACATCTGAATCCGAAGTTCCCTCACACACAAAACTATTTTCATAAGTTGACTTCATTAAGTCTCTTATTCTGGGGGGAAAAATATATATCTGTTCCACTTTCAGCCTAAGACAGAGGTTATTCATTGACATTTCCCATTATTCACATAGCAGAGCGTTTTCAGATGGATTAGAGTGCATCAGATATTGTCGTCTTGAGCAGATTCACCTTCCCTGTGGCACTGCCTTATAAACATTTAGCCAGTGACCAGGAAAGCGCCTTGTGATAAATGTGTTATGTTCAAATTGAATTATGATCCAACTGTAGATAGTGGATTTGTTGCAGAGGCGCTGGAAGCTCAGTATTTCTCATTTAAATATTCATGTAGAGTAGACAAAGGGAGGAAATGGAAACTGAATCAGATGAAATCCCAGGTTTCATATTTCCTATAGGGAGGAGGAGAATGCAGGCCGTGAAGGAGGAAGAGGAGGAAGATGAAGAAGAGGGTGTCATGAGATATTCAGGCTCTCTGGAAACGCTCAGGTGCAAAGATGTGAGATGTTGACACACATCTGAAATCTTGTCACCGCAAACATACAAATGGAATGTTTCTTTTAATCACTGTGTTCATTCAGGACCACCATAGGGAGCAAAGTTAATCAAAAATACCTGCACAAAGACTAATTAATACCTAAATAGATTAAAGTTCTTGTAAGAATTATGTGAACTCCTTTTAAGTTCACACAGTTAGCCACGAAGGATAGAAAATAACATTTTAGTTGAAGGTTTCAGGTTTGAGTTCATTTTCACTCTTAGATTTAAAAATAAGTCTTGAAAAACCTGTTATTTCTTAATGCATTTTAGTTGGTTAATGCCTGACAAACAAAAGATAAGTGCTTCTCAGGGTTTTTGCTTTTGCATACCCTTGAAACTGCTTCCCGATTCATTGCGAAAAGTGGCTGTACCACCAAACTCAGTGGCAAAGAGATACTGAAGAGATAGTGAAATGCAAACACGATTGATGATTTTCACCACCTCGGAAGCAAGTGAACTGACAGGTACAGGCTGCACATTGAGAACCCAAATCTCTCAGGACTTCATCACACTTTGATACCACAACTATGATTGATCAAATAATATGATCAATTTGTCCATCCGTAAGGTTCCAACAGGAAATTACGGTTAACACATGACTGTATGCTTTAAGCTACCTGAAGAAGTCTTACAGCTCAACAGGTAGCAAGCAAGGAACTGAAACTACAAATGGTATTGAGCCCCCAAACGAACCAAACTCCAGAGATTTTCTCAACCACGATAGAAAAGTGCAATATTGTCAATGTTATCTGACCTGCAAAACACTGACCAGGTCCTGACTGTTCCTCAAATCCATTATCATCCCAACATGGCTTCTGGAGCATGGCAGTTTACATGAATGACCTGCAAGATCCCAAGATCTAAAACCAACAGAGCACCGCCAGGACACGGCAAAACCAAGGGGTGCATTTTCTTTTTTTTTTTTTTTTTTTAAAAAAAACCCTACAAGCACTGCAAGTTGATGACGGCAGGGACCAAAATTTTAAAGTTTCCAGCAAACTGTTGAGTCTGTGTCAGGATTCTCAGGATTCATGGTGCTCTGGAGTCTAGCAGGGGTCCTACTCAGTACCAGTGAGGTCTAGCTTATAAATGTGGACCGCGAGAGTACATCCAGTGACATTTGGGCCTTTAGAAACACATTAAAACAGAAGCTGCCCTCTCTCCAGCCGGGGTATTTCATCAGTCTACCGCCAAGGGGTAGCTTACGCCGAGCAGCTCGAAGAATGACTCCAACGGCCGAGCCGGAAGATCCATCAAAAACAGTGGGGAGGGGGATGATTGCAGTGCTGGCCCATCCATCTTTGAGCGAATTACAGCCACCACGAAGGAGAAATCAACCAGGGAAAGGAGGTGGAGAGAGGAGAGGTGGATGGAGAGAAATAGTAAGAAGAAAGGGAGAAAAGGAGTGTGGATGGGAGACATTAAAGCAGAGAAGGAAACAGAAAGGGAAGAGCAAAAGATGAAAGGAAGGAGGAATGAGAGAGAGAGAAAAAGACAGAAAAGGGGATGGAGTCAATAGAAAAGGAAGAAGAAAGCGAGTGGAGGGTAGGTGGAAGGACGAATGGAAGGGAAGAAGTACAAAGGATACGGATGGAGAGAAAGAAGGGATGAAGGGTGGAATAGATGAGACACAGGGGGTTGCGAAGGAGGAAAAGTGATGGAAGAAAGGAAAAAGGGAGAATAAAGCAAGTGGAAAAAGAAATGAGATAGTGCACAAAGATGGAGAGAGAGAATTAGAAGTAGACAAAAGGAAGGAAAGACCCACAGGAAGTTAGAAGGACGACGAGAAGCAGGGAAGGATGGATGGATGGATGGATGGAGATGGTGAGAAAGGAGGCTGGTTAGGCTAAAAGGTGACAAGTGAGCCCAATATGAAGTCTGTTCTCCCGCCTCCATCCTCCCCTCTGCCTCCAGATGATGCATCTCTGAGGAGGCTGAAGACGAGGACATCGATCATCAATTCGATGTCCAAAAACAAACCCGGAATCTAGAGACAACACCTCGTCCAGCAAGTACAAAAAAAAAAAAAATACTCCCTTATTTATTGATGCTTGTATTTTCTTAAATCGGTTTCAAGAGGGTCATGACTCTCAACCATCCAAACGTCTCACTCTTCTCCAGTCCCAAATCAGCCTCAATCTCAGGGGTAGAGTTTAGAAGAAATGGAGCTGATAAAACTGAAGCAGGTGGGTGTCCAGGGGGAGGGAGCTGGAGCGAGCCAGCGCCGAGCCACAATTACCTGTCTAAGCCTTTTATCGACGGAGGGAGATGGAAGGAGAGGATTTCGCTGGAGATCTCTCTTCATAAATCCTCTGAGGGCTCAGCAACCTTCAGCTGTTTACGGTATTAGATTACTTTCACCGTATCTCAGTTCATCCTTTCACTCTCGGCAAAATGAAGATACAGAAAATACACTGGACTCAGATTTGACATACCGGCAGGAAACTCTACATTCAAAATACACGATTCAAATACTCAAAAGTTTGTCATTTGCATCAGTTTACAATCAAAACTACTGATTTTCTAGACATCTTATCAACTGGTTCCCAACTGGTTTTGGTTTGTGAGCCATTATAGCTTCATAACAGGTTATATACGTCGATGAGATGCGAGCAGTTCCGCCAAAGAGCGATGTTCCCTTTTATTTTAACAGATTTTAGGCCTGAAGAGGTCGAACCATCCAGTACTTCCAAAAAAAATAAATAAATAAATAAAATGTCAAAAAAAAGTGTTCCTCAAACACTAAAGATAATTTTGCATAGCAGACATTTAATTTCTTAATCTTTCCAAATTTTTACTCATTTCATGACCCCCTTATATTCACCTTACTACACCTTCAGGTGCCCTGACCACCAGCCAAGGCAGTATTAGCAACTGGGCAAAGCAGGCAACCCCCCCGGAACCCCCAGGGACCCCAGGGACGCCAAAAACCCTAAATTCACAGTGTCCATTGGTTTTGTTAGGTGTCTTTTTTTTTTTTTTTTTAAATATAGCACCAAATCTTAGCAGAGGTTCTCTCAGGGCACTTTTCATGTAGAGCAGGTCTAGACCGGACTCTTTATAGTTGTATTTACTGAGACCCAAAATTCCCACATGAGCGAGCACTTGGCGACAGCGGCGAAGGAAAACTCCCTTTGACAGGTAGAAACTTTGCACCAAAAACTCCTCTATGAAGATTTTAGGTTGGTGGTACACTGTAAAACACTATGCAAGAATTTAGTGGAATTCAACGTTTTTTTTTTCCTCATTGACTTGATGTAAATACATAAGTTAATTCAACTTAAGATTTCTAATTTTTATTTTGAGAAAACGTTCTTAAACTTATGACTTCTTCTGACCCGATGTTTTTTGACTTGATATAAGTTGAATGAATGAACAGCTGTGATTTCAGTCACCTCAGTAATTTAGGTTTCATAAGAAACACCATCAGCATATCAGAGTGAAAACTCTCCAGAGACCTCTTTTTAGTTTGAAGAAAATATTCATGAGGGAAACTTGCTTTATCTTTTTAACACACGTTAAATTAAGTGACGTTTGTTTCTTCTTATAATAATGAAAACACTTAACAAGGATGAAGGCTAGTATTGAATTCAGTCCTATACCAACGTTCACTTACAATTTTACAAAGTCACTGCGAGAAGCCTCACATCTTGCCTTTGTGCTGACTCTGGTGCAAAGTGGCTCCGACAGCAGCCACAGCTGGAAGTTCTTCTCGTTAAATGATGAACTGACTCTTTGCACAACAGGCCGTGTTAGCCGTGTTTTTGGTTCAAAGAACTACCAAAGGAGTTCAATAAATTAACGGATTCAAATCAAGCAAGCAAAGCGAAGGTTTACACAGCATTTCACATTCATTAGGCTAAAAGAGCTTTACAATTTCAAAGAAAGGGAAATACACATAACAAGGAAATGTTTCTACTGAACATATAGGGAAATTATAAATAAGCATTAACATTTAAATGTACTCAGTTACTAAAAGTCAAAGGTAATGGCGAAGTAGTGAAGAGGAGTAGAAATCTCATATTTCCAGTTTTGAGGACTTTCGTGGTCTCGGACCAGGTGAGAAAAGGAAGGAAAAGAGTAAAAGTGTAAAAATGAAGAGAAGGAGCAAAGAAAAGAAAAAGACAGTTATCACTTATTGTGTCTGAGCTTAAAGTATCTCACGGTGACTGCAAACTGTATCTACTGGTGACTACGGCCATGAGATGAATGTAGTAAAAGACAGGTAGAAGATACCAGAAGCTCTAGTCTTCCCAGAGTCCTTGAATTTAAGTACTTTACACCTTTGCGAATCCCTCAGGGGTCTTAGGAAAGCTGGTAGCGGGGTGAATGTGTTCCAACAGGGGGCGCCACACAGCCGCGTGGGCCTGATCTCATGTTCTGTTCAGATGCAGCGTCATTGAGCCTGGTTCTTGTGTAACAGCAGAGTGTCAGAGCGTTGTGGAGACCCGGCGACACAGACATGATGAGGAAGCTTCCCGCCTCTGAGGGAAAGATAATTGGAGTGCCACGGCAGAGAATAAAGACCAGCACAGATCCACGGATCCAGTTGTAAAATCTGACGGGACTCTGATAACCCAGACCAAATAACTGATAATCAGCCGTTTGATTCTCGACCTGTGCCAATTAAATCGCTGTTGTACGAACCAGACGTCATTTTTCAGCAGTGCTCCACCATTACCAGGAAACTTCAGAGTATGGAGGAGGGTGGAGCGCTGCTTACTGCTGCATGGCGGCTTCCCTCTCTTTCAGTGCCAAATGTTAAAGTGTGGGGGTTTTTTAGATTTCACAGAGGAAACTTCAGCTGATTCACTGCTCCTCAAAACAAACTACCTTTAGAAAAATCAACTGCATGGTGGCTCAGATTTTTTCATTTTATGTCGTATTATTTATCACAGTTTTGTTTTTACATGCCCCAACTATTTTACTGTATCACTCTGGTAGTTGCATGTTTTTTCTTCTTGATTCGACTTTATTGTTTAAAAACTTTTTTTCACCCAGTTTTTAGTACAAAATTATTTTTTTTAAACAATTAACTTTACTCTTTTGTACAGTGTTGTCATTTCCAAATATAGTTTATAGTATAAAAGTTTTTAATTATTATTAATTTATAGTTTTATTACACTTTTCTACATCTTTTAAGTTTGTTTTTTTGTTTGTTTTTTTTTTTTTTTTTTTTTTTTTTTTTTTTTTTTTTTTTTTTTTTTTTTTTAAAATGTTTTTTTTTTTTTAAATTTAATTTTTTTTTTTATTTATTGTTTTTTTTTTTTCCTCAACTGTTCCTTTTAAACTTTTTTGCAGTTTTTGCTGAATACGCACGCTGATATTAAATGTGATTTTTGATGTGTATCGTGTCACAATCTGCAAGTGCGCACACAGATATACAGTTGCAGACAGACACACACATTCACACACACTCCATACACAGTGGCATACACCTGGAAGCAACATCTCGTGTGTACTCAGATGTCCTTCTCTCTGTCTCTCTCACACACACACACACACACACACACACACCATCAGTGAAGCATGCAACACACACCGGATGCATGGCCGACACACCGTCCTCCATCTCCAAGGTCCCAGTTGGTGGCGACGGCGGTTTGATGGCACTGCATGTTACGTGATTCACCCGTCAGCCGTGGATGAACACAAATGCTCACAGGACAATCTTTTATGCTGCACAACTACACCTGAGTGTGTGTGTGTGTGTCTGTCTTTTTGTCAGTGTACAACTGCTGTGTGTTTGGCCTGCAGTGGGCCTCTTCATGCAGTGTGTTGTCAAGTGCATGCAGATGTGGATGTCCGGGGTGCAGCCGCATGCGAGTGGCGTTTTTTGAGAGTTATGAGTCGTCAACAGAAATCGCAACAGAGAAACGTGAAGGGGAACTGACCAGTTATTGCCCCAGAAACATTATTCTGTGCATGAGATGCGCAGAGGGGACACGATTAAATGTCACCCACGAACACCGTGAACTGTCACAGGCCTCGACCGCTGCCTGAGACCTGACGATATGCTTTAGCCTTTTAGTCCTCATCCTACTGCTGAAAACTGAAATCAGTTTCTGTGAGGATGTGGGCTTTCTACACTCCAACTAAGTCCTGACCTTTGCTCGTTCTCTTAGGACACACGACATCCACACGTAAAATCACACGTGACATATATTTCTCGCGGTGTGTGTTTAAACGTGTGCGTTTCAGGTGGAAAGTGCATTTCTCCAGTGCTTTGGGTAGACATTTGAGGCTCTGGTGCTTTTTATTTGTTCCTTACCACATCCAGAGAACAGTACAGTCGACGTGAATCAACGGCATGATGGCACCTCGTGACGGCACCTCCTCCCATATCACGGGGCTGACAGACTGTCGTCCGCCGGATGCGATGAGAGGCGTTAATAACGAAGCCGCTCTGGAGCGTTTGCTGCGGAAGCTGAGGCGGATTCTCAGGAATCGCTCGTTACTTAACTCAGCCTCCAGAGGAAACCAGACCTGAGTGACACTGATGAGGACTACAGCTTCAGATACTTGTTAGTATCAGAACATATTTTAAGCACAGAACTGCAACATGAGTCCTGGAGAACCAGTAACTCATTTTTCAAATTGTTAGCTCGCTGATTGTGTTGGATTTTCACATGACACCAGTCACTACCTCCTACCTGTTAATCACCACATCTTCCTATTTATATTCCACTTAACCCCACCAGTACATGAATGAATGTAGTAAAAGTGCTTGGATACACAATTATTGTTACTGTGCACATAACCCATCATTTCAAGTCAAAGCTTTTTTTTTTATATCTACAAACCTATGAGATGGTGATATAGCGGGACCAGTGCCACTGTCTCACCAGCATTTCAAAGCAAAGACACGTATTCACACGTCTGTATCTCATCCGAGTAGTTCAGGACCATCCGAGTCAACAAGATGACTCTGCTTCTTCGCTGATAACAGTGGGAAGGAAGGGGATCAAAACCCCGCTTTCACCCCCTGGTGCTGAGGAGTGTGTGAAAGAAAAGGGAGAAGAATCACCGCGAGCACAGCTCTTCGTGTTCTTCCGTCTCTGTGGATCCAAGTTCTGCATCCTAAACCTGAGAATGAAATATGACCTGTAAAAATGTTTGTTACAAGCAGCAGCTGGATCTGATGAGCGGACTTTACTGTAACAGCGGGAAAACTGAGATGAGGCTGAGTACGGGAAGCGCGGGACAAACTCAATTCTAATCCTTTTTGTAACTGATTTATATTCAGAATATCTGAATGAGGCAATTTTTACTGTTGTACTTGTATATTTATTCTATTGAGGAAAGCGGGAATATCTTCAAGGCTTTTAACAGATATTTTGGGCCGGATTTATTTCAGTACCATTTTCATGGGCAGGACAGCACAGGGGCTCAACACGTTTCACATTTCACGGTGTGAATTTCTCAGGAAAAAACCTCCGAAACTGCATCTAAACCATCAAAGGAAACTCTCCACTGAAACACAAACTAACAAATTCATTTGACAAGACAACCTCCGAACACCTCCGCTGAACAAATTAGGGACTGATGATCTGTTCACGGGCACAAAAGCAGCATAATAACCCTCTGGTCTGCCGAGACACGAGGCCGTCTCGGAGCTGAAGTTTGGAAATCTGTGAGCCGGGTTCTTTCCTGTTACTTCCTCTTTCAACCGACAGTCTCAACGTGTCTCAATGAGGCAGCGAGCAGACTGCCAAATGCCACCACAGGAAGGGATCTACGGCATTCACGGGCATATGGCGCTGTTTACGCAACACCGCTTGAGTTTGCTTGTGCTGAAAAAACACATCTGCTCAGAGCTGCACCCACAACAACTCTGGTAAAGTGAACCAGTAAGATAATTGACTGAGTTTTTCCTTTTATGCATCATGAGACGGCACAGAATAGGCTTTTAAAAGCATTGCAATAGGGAAGGTTGCTCACCAGAGGCACCAAATATCAGCGAGTAGCAGCCAAATAAAACAATTTAGAAAGTTGTGATGTGGGTTATTTCTTTTCTTGCTGCAGATCTACTCAATTACCTAAAGTAGACTGGCTTCATTAAATGTAACGCACATGAAGTGCGTGCACTGCAGCCTTATTATGTAGTATATTAGCCTCGAATTGGAAGCCTGCATCAATAATAAACGTTTCAAATCTGGATCAAAATTGAAAACGCAATCTGATCAAAATGTTATTCGTAGAGACGCATAATGTCCTGGGAGAAATATCCAGAGACACGTGACTGAGGAAAAACGGATCTCTGCAACAGTCCGAGGGGACAGTACAGGACATAATAAGACAGCGGACTATACAGACATCATGCGACTGCAGCTGCAGAGTGATGGCGAGCGTCCAGCAGCGGACCGAAGCAGTGGACCGTGTAATTACCATATACCATACAACTGATGGAGCTTGTCATGCAGCTGTACGAGCCCAGTGAAATGCCTTCAGCCCTGAGCATCGTGGAGCAGAGAGCCACGGTCGCAGTTTACCCTGAAGCTCAGACCTCTGCAGTCACTGCTGGGATTTGAATCTCTGATGATTTGACTTTTGTTTACTCACAAAAAACTGTTTAATGCTTCTGAGAGGTCGCTCTTCTCTGGGGGATAGAAGATTTCACACACAACTCTTTCAATCAAAAGTAAATCCCTGTGTTCGTAGCTGACTGAAAGAAGTAGCATCAACCAAGACCCGGTGCCATTCAAACATCTTTTAACAGCCATACGTCATTCTTAAAATGGAGGTCGCGTCTCTGCGTATTAGCCTGTATTTAAAACTTTGGAAAACCAAAGAAAGCATCATGAAACGGGCAGATTTCTACTATGTACTACAGAAATACCATGGATTTACTGCACATTTACAATGGTTAATCAACTGCAACAGGGCTCAGGTAGATGTAAATTGGGATTTGCAAACATCGGTCTCTCACAGAACCAAAAACAAGTTATCTAAGTCTCCAACATGTGAGCTTAAAGCTCTGGTGCTGTGGCTCTTCTATGGACGACTGACCAGGAACAGACCCTATATTTTCTGTCTCCAAACTGCTCAGCAGGAGTATGAACACGACAGTTCGGGCTCATTAAAGTGTATTCAAACTATCCCACATCATTTTAAGCACAAAAGAGCCATTATTTTGTGCGTAAAAGATGCACATTTACTGACACGTGGCACATCTGCATGCCCTCACACCTGGCCTGAAACCATTTTACCATCTCATTTATTGGCAAAAAAGTTATTTACAAAAGAAGAATGACATATATTCTGCACATTTTTGCCCTGTTTTGACTATCACATATTCAAAGAAAATAAATAGATAGGTAAAAACATTTTTAAAGAAGGGAGAGTGGGTAAAATAAAGAACGTCCACTCTCACAGTAAAGTTTCTGTTACATTCCATCGCTACAAGACAGCCATCTTTATCGTCCCATGGGATCTTCAATTTCCTCTTACATTAGAAAGGTACACTTTGGAACCTATACGCTTTAGGTGCATTGATCGGGAAGAATTTACCTTGCAGGTCATTTAACTATGGCAGAAAATCCAATTATAGTGCACAGTGTGGTCATTTTCAAAGCAGTCTATAGTAAGGTTTTGGCTAAAGAATTCTTAAACTAGACAGGAAGCACATCTTCAAGGGCTGTAGTTAATAATCTGTAGATTATTTTTTCAATTAATCAATTGATTGTTCAGTCTTTAAAATGTCGGGGGGGCAAAAAATGCCCATGACCAGTTCCCAAGGCCCAAGGTTGTGTCTCTTGAATAGCTTGTTTCATGCGACCAACTTTCCAAAACCCGAAGTCCTCCGGTTCGCAGTGATTTAAAAAATGGACAAAAGCACTAATTCGACCTTTGAATATCTGTCCCCAGAGAATGCTCATTTTCACTCTGAAAGCCACGGATCGATGACCCCAAACAAAAAGACTCTGGTTGGAGAATTAAGACCAACAACAAAAAAATCATTTCAGGGTATGTGACTAATTTAGCTTCGATTTTCTTTTAGAAAATATTAAGGAAAGTTTGAATCATTTTACAAAAAGGCAAAAAAAAAACTGACAACTACTCAATGCACCAAAAACACACATTCCCATTAAATTATGCAAACTAAACAAGTGTCGTAAATCAGAAAAATAACAACATCCTTGCTCAGAAAGGCTTCGGTGATCAATAGTTAGTGGAGTAACTCCAAATGTTAATCAAGGCTTTGTTGGATCTTGTCATGCTCAATCAATACGTGATCAATACCTTATTAGGTTTAATAAGGTGTGTCTGTGCTGGAATTTAACAAATGTATCAGCAAGCAGCTGTAAGGCAGTGAAGAGGCTTCAGGTCCAACATGAGATTCAATAATTTTGCAGTAGTATCATTTCAGTCTGTGTTAGTTTTTGTATTCATTTGACTTAAGTTTAACCAAAAAGCTTTAATAACTCGTTTTCTTATTAAACAAACTGAACAGCAATAACAAGTTCATATTTCCTCACCGGACTTTCACATGGTGGTAATGTGGTTTATGTACAAAATGTCTAATGTTTGTGTTTGTTTATGAGCAGCGAAGCTTTCAAGTCAGAAACAGCTTTTTAAAAGAGGGTCTTGCATCTTTAAAGCTGGAGCAAATCCAATTAACTGGGACTGCCTCTGAATGAATCTCTAACAGCAATAAATTCTTCTCAATCTGCCAGAGACTGAATTAAACTGATCACGTTAGGCCCTCAGCCATTGGCATATCAATTAATCCTGCAGCAAAGAAAGAATTCCAGGAACTTTGTGTACTGGGAAGCACAGTGGTCTCAATTTATCTCCATTTCATTTGGAAATCTGAGAACGTCTGACCTCTGGCTTAAAATACTGCCCTCTAAGGCTGGGAGTGTGAAACTGAGCAGATAACAGTGGTGGAGATGAGATAATAGGGCACGCATTTACAACATCTGACCTCAAATTCCTAGTGGCGCTCTTATTTTGATTTTCCGTCTGATTTTAATCTTGAAAATCTTTAAAAGGGGCTTTAAATTGCAATTTCAACATGCATTAGAGCTTCACTCGTTTTCCATCCGCTTTACTATGACTGATTAATTTCAAACCTGAAGAGTTGCACTAGATTCGCTTTCAATGTTTATTTAGTCCTTTCTAACCCCAGATTAGTGTCAGCCCTGATTCACCACACTGTTAAAGTAATAGTTGGAGATTTTGGCAAAATAAACTAATCACATTCTGGCTTAGAGGCTTAGATGAGAGGGTCGATACCACTCTCATGTTTGTCGGCTAATATATGAACAGGCAGAGGCCAGTTGGCTTTTTTACAGATATAACTGTGATGTCACCGCCAACAACGCCAACCAGCTGACCTCCGATGGCTGAACCGTCTGACCTGAGAGCGCTAGATGTGACGGCGCTTACCAATCATTTCTTTTCAGGGATGATTTCTTTTATATCGTTTCAACAGATATTTGACCTTGGGTAAAATTCGTTACACGTAATTTCATGCAATGCATTTAAAAGTGTACATCACAGCTGTTTTTAATTATTAGTTGATGTTCAAATCGATACATTGGCCGTCCTCATCTATAATTTAGATTAGAAGTAAAATTCCTGATGATGCAACCAGTAACTATCCATGTCAAAAACCCAAGGCCAACAGATTCATACCATCACTGCAGTATGTGAAATCAACCTATAAACTGTTAAGATATTAATGTGCGATTTTTATTGTCCATGATTTTTGTGTTTTGCAGTTCCACCAATCACTTTGAGGAGGAAGAGTTTGGCTATGAGGTGGAGCCAAACTGCAGACCGGATCACTCTACTTAAATTTCATCATCATCATCACCACAACCTCCCCCACCACCACCTTTGGTAATTAAAGCAATGGTGCACGCACGCGCACACAAACACAATAATGCAAACCTTTCAGCGTATTCACGGCCCTTTATAATTCAGTGATGTTGTCTGTGCAGCTCTGTGTGCAACAGTCAGCAGTTACTGATTCAAGCAGCAGTCATTCCCTCCTGTAGGTCTGTGATTTCAGATATTCATAATTAAATAGCTGAGATTAAAACACCTACCTCCCATCTCGTTAAAGTTACCTGAGGCTCTGGCTGTCAGGACTGAGCTCATGTTGGGGGAACAAAAAATAAATAAATTGTGAAATTGGATCCCAGCAAAAAAAAAAAAAAAAGAAAAAAAAGAAGAATAGTGATTTTAACATCACAAAGAGTGAGACTGTGACCAGGGCAACATTGTCGAATTCAACAAAACAGTTTTTAAATCAAATATTCTTACTTTAAAGATGCGAGCGCTCAAGTAAAATACATTTAGTTGTTAAAAATCACTATTTGAGAAAAAGTCAGATCCTGTTATGTGTTATCTTCGGAAAACTATTCCAGTCGTGAGTAACGTCATTAATAAAAACCACCACTGTGAAAACACACGTCTAATCTTGTCTAGATGCTGTGTCTCCTAAATGACTTACAGTATGTTATGACGCTGACTTTTTTTTCAGACATTTCCTCTGCATGAAAGTACATTTTAAGACTGAATCTGTTCATCAATTCATCAAGCCTATTTATTCTGCAGATAAATGTTCTTTATCTTCGGGGCCATTTTGGGCTCAAAACATTTCATTTCTTTAGACAATGAAGAAGATATTTTAACAGAAGAGGATGATAGTGTTGCAAGGCCCTCGGATATATAACTTAAAACTAATAATTAATCAATAAGACTCGGTTATTTCTGGCATCCTTATGCTCTGCAAGCCCTTTTTTTATTTAAGAAACTGATCAATTTCTCTCGTGCTTCATAGCATATTTTGATGCCTGCCTCATTCACTGTATAATACCGCCACACACCATTTGCAGCATCACTTGGATGTTTACATTATGAGAGAAAGCAGCAGCAGTTGAACATTTTGGTGTGTAACAGAGGGCTACAACTCGCCATTGTTTTTAATGATCCAAATTAATCTGCAGTTAGTTTATTCGATGAATCGATTTAAAGTCAATGTCAAAAAAACTAAAAGGAAAAAAAAAAAAAAAAAGGTCCCAGAGTCCAAGGTCATGTCTTCAAATGTCTTGCTTTGTCTGACCAACAGCTGAAAACCCAAAGATATTCAGTTTACATTTGGGATGAACAGAGAAAAGCAGAAAATCCTCACATTTAAGAAGCTAAAAACCAGACAGTTTTGGCATTTTTGCTTGATAAATGACTAATTGATCAATTAGCAGAATCAAAGACACCTACATTTTCTGTTGATCGTCTAATAATTTCAGCACTACTTAAAGCATGAAAGCAGTAAGGAAAGCACACAATAAAAATGCTCTGTCTCTTCCAAATCATCTCCTTTCTCTTAAGTTATTGTACTGCTAGATAATCATGGATAGCAAAGCTACACCACAGAGGAGAATCAAAACAGGCAACTTTTCTTTATCTCAGAGATTCCAAAATAACATTTTCTTCAAAAATTTACTGACACAGATTTTTAGTATCCTGCAAAAGCTCCTTAAGTACAAGCAAGGAACCACTCGTTTCTATCTACTGTGACTGTGACCTACCTCAGCGTAAGTCACCTGCGATAAAAACCTACAAATAGAATCTCATTGTCAGCTAAATGTCTGGAGATGCAAGTTAAATGTCAGCAAAACGTCTGAAAAAGTTAATGTACAATCCGGGTCAAGAGAAAAAAGAAGAACAAGTAGAAGAGGAAGGGGATGTAGAGGGAGGTGGAGGCGGGCGGAGTTCTGTACACTCAGATCAAAAATCATATTTCATTTTCTGGCTGAGAAGTTTTTACACTGGTCAGACCTAATTCAGATCAAGAGCCAACACCAGAGAGTCAAAGCACAAGTCAAAGAAGGGTTAATCCGATGCAGATGTCCGCTCATGTGTGATTCTCTGACCCAGGTTTGGTATTTGCAGAGACCGCTTCGAATCACTTCAGTGCAAAAAACTGGCAAAAATGTGTGCATCCGTCACTCAAAATACCTCTAATCCGTTTGAAACTTGATGCAACTTGACCCAACATTTGCTTATCCTAGTGTAGCAAAATATCTCAGATGCCGTATGTCAGACGTTCGATGAAATACCCCATTTATGATGATTTTGGTTCTCCTTATGCCTTTCACCTACATCTCTGAAGCAAAACGTAGCCTCGAGCACAGAAGCTAAGTCAGTTGGTGTGTGTGTGTGTGCGAGATCATTTACACTGTACTGACTTCAGCTACTTGTTCATTTTGATCCCCTCCGCACTGACCCAACTGGTGGTTTTCACCCTCGAGCTTGCCCTTAACAACAAAAACCAAAAAAAGCAAAAAAAACCATCATGACAACAGCAACTATGTCCGTCATAAAATATGAACTCATCCTTTCAGCCAATCAGTTCCATTCCTGAAATGACCGAAACACAGCAAAGAGACTCCTCCTTCCCAAAAGTTGTGGTGAAAAACCAATCGCTGGCATACGGGCTGTTGTTAGTGATAGACGGATGGACTGACAGAAAGACCATATTTAATCCATAATCCCCTCAAACAACTTCAGCATCAATTTACTTAAGTGGCTCTTTCTAAGGAGCCATTCAAAAAAAAAAGACACGAGGGTGAGATAGAAGCTGCTGCCATCTATCATTATAGTGAAGGTTATATTGACTACACAAGACGGTATTTGCCACAAAAGTGATCAATCAATGAACAGAATTTCTGTTTGAAATCAAAACTCTGTCGTCCGTGCTATTTTTGGTTGTTTAAAGGGCAAGACGTGCATATCCTGAGTCAAACACTTATCCAACCGTCAGGTGCCTACAATGGCTGTGCCCTTAGCAAACATGGCTCCCGGGAAAAATGGAAGAAACACCACCACTTCCCTAACAACTGCTTTAAAAAGGGCCAGTTCATCCCAAACTAAATTAAATTAAATCAAATTAAATTAATAAAATATAAATAAATAAAACTGAACAGATTATCCGCTGTATTGAGGTGGAGGCAAAAATCAAAGAGAAAGACGACTTGACCCTTTAAACACAGGCACTGCACCAGTTTAAACATAATACTGTATCACAGGTTGGTTTCGTTGGAGAGCTTCACCCAATATAGGGTTTAGCTCACGAACCCAGGCTGGGAATATCTAATGCTAACCCAGCTGTGGTCAGACGGTCCCAGCTGTATTTGTGATATAAAACCCGTCTGGAGTGATAATAGAGAAAAAAAAAAAAGCAGAAGGCCTGGCTGATCTGTTATCGTATCATTTCCAACTATAGTTTAATTGTTATAGTCTTTGCCGCTATTTTAAGCTCGGTGCTTTGTATTTTAGTGTCTTCACCTGCAGAGTGTGTTTGTGAGGAAAAATGAATGCATGCTTTAGTGCTGTGAGCAGCGTGTGTGTTTGTGTGTGTGTGTGTGTGTGTGTGTGTGTGTGTGTGTGTGTGTAAAGACATTTCCTCCTGCCCAGGCAGCTGATTGTTGCAGCCAGCTATTGTGTCATATTTGCTTGTATGTTTTGTAGCTGTTGGTATGTGAGGTGCTGTATATGTTACGGTCAGCTATTCTGACAGTAGGATGTGGGTGTGTGTGTGTGTGTGTGTGTGTGTGTGTGTGTGTGTGTGTGTGTGTGTGTGTGTCTGTGTGTACTTGTCTTTGCATCAGAGCATATTTGTTTGTGTATACATCTGTTTGTGCTCTTATACTTCTATCTTTTAGAGGGCCATTTTAAATTTAGACAGAGTGAGACAGAGTCCTCAAGGTAAGAATTAGCATAAGGTTCGGGTTAGGTCTAGACATTTAGCTGCTAGATATGCATGTCAATGAGTGTCCTCACAAGTACAGCAGTAAAAACAAGTGTGTGTGTGTGTGTGTGTGTGTGTGTGTGTGTGTGTGTGTGTGTGTGTGTGTGTGTGTCTCCCAGTGAGGTAGTACGGTGGGAGCAGGAAGGATTTAATTGAGCGTGAAAGACAGCAGATGACCTCTGGGGCTTCAGCGTTGCCGCCAGTCAAACATCTGTCAGCCTGAGGCTCAAGCACAAACACAAACCAGCCCAAACACCAAAAACAACCGCACACAGTACTTCATGCTCAGGTTGACCTGAGAACACAGTCTGCACACAGATTTGTACAGTCTACCTGTAGAGGGCGTTGTACAAGACGGTTTCCAGTCACTGGTTTAGGAGGATTTACAGAATTGCTTGTTAGAAAAATAATGTGTAAATCTCTATCAACTAGGTCTCCTTCACTTAGGCTGGTAACAGAGAGCTGAGACAGCTTGTTGTGTGCCTGCTGTAGATCTACTCAGTAATGTTTTCAGTAAAAATGAACAGTCTCTAAAGCTGGATTTTGTTTCCAAACGGATGTTAATGTGAGTAGAGCTGTTCCCAACAAAGACCTTTTACTCAACTAGTAGTCACAGTGTTTTTTTGACTATTCAACTAGTTGTTATGCAGAAGCGTTTCTTCAAATTCAACAATTATCAAAAATTGGTATGTACGATTACTTTGCTACTGTCGTTTTCTGACCAATACAAAAACATAATATCCTGGTAACATTAGCCAGTCAAGCTAACCAACCATGACTGACGAAGATGACTACAATGACACACAATGGCAGTAATCACCACCCCAACAAAGGGGCTTGAAGGGGGCAAATAAGATATACATGGCATAAATCTGTATATAGCATTGAATATCAAATTTAAAAAATTTCAAACCTTGTACGGCTGTTTGACTGAATACACTTGGAAATTAGATTAATTGTAGGCAAGGTCTTTACAGTTAGGCTGTTTTTCATTAATGAAACTCATGCAATAATAGTTTAGATTCAACATCACAAAAAAAGCAAGTAAAAACTGTAATTAGGAGCATCCGGACCGCAAAGGGTTTGGGAGACTGACCATGTCAACGCAACCGTTCCCAATCTCTACCCCGTCATCTCATATCTGCTCTATATTGTCTGTCTAATAAAAAATATGCAGAAATGCCTAAAAATATATTGGGGTCCAGAAGTCTGAGACCAATTTCCCAGTAAGAGAGTGGTTTTAGACGTTTCGACCGAACTGTATATTTTAAACAAGACTCGGTCAAACCTGGTAAATGCTGGACCACCCTTCATCTGTTTGCTCTCCTACTCACTGTGCTCACAAATACAGTCATTTAAAGCAGCTGAATTGCCAATAAAGCTGTTCTCATTTACATGTTTTTTCTTTCTGTTGTCAGACAACGGAACAAGTATGAAATAATGACTGAAACGTGGCTCATTAAGACTAAATGTTAACTAGCAGTCACTTCCAGGCCATTTCCAAGCTGCTGCTCTGCTAAAATCCTGATTTTATAACCACGACGTCGTCTGACAGAATCACCAGACACACAAGTTAAAGACGACGGCTGTGCTGTGATTTCAGCTTCCTTTACTTGGAAAATGATCACTCAGAGAGAAAGTTAGAAGCCCATTCACGTCCCTGTCAGCTGCTGTGCGGTCAAATGAATGAAATGCATAGAGAGGTGGGCCTGTGGAGCGAAAGCCCGACGTCGCATTCGCGGGGCAACGCTGGCGACTCTCCTCCACGGAAAGTAGCTAAGGTTTGTCCAGAAAGTTGCTGGATTTGTCGCCAGAGGCTTTTGTGAAGAAAAGGGGTGTGAAAAGTAAGTAAATCTAGCGACAAAGCTGCTAAGTTGGCAACACTGCCTGTAAACGCCCCCCTGATGATGTAATAGGAACTGTTTGTGCCAATTCATTTTGAAAGAGCAACGGCCAATGGGGCTCCAACACTTGGCCAGCCGACCGATGGTGTAACTTTCTCAGTCAGTCAGTCAGTCAGTCAGTCAACCAGTCAGTCAACCAGTCAGAGACATTCGCGCTTATAGGGCATGCCCCGCCGTTGCAGTCCAGCCAAAAATGAATTTACTGAAGTATAAACAATGACATGTTAAGCTGTTGAAACTCTCAGGAACTGAACATATGTGTGAGTAATCCCGTACAGACACAGCTGAAGTGAAACAGAATGAGCCTTAACTCATTAAACCAATAAGAAGAGCTATAAATCGACAATCATCAGTAGCATATTATGGCCCATCCCTCACTTGTTATGACGACATGAAATCTGTGTCCTCGCACCGATTGGCCTCGAGGTGTGCCAGTCGATCTGAACCCGGCGGCTGATTGGATGGCCGGGATAAGTAGGCTCGATAGCACAGACAGAGAGCAGATCAATGGCCGCCACCATTCAGGCTTGCTCTCAGAGACACAGACCTGGACTCTGTTAGCCTCCCTTACTGTCAGTGTCTCACACACACACACACACACACACACACACACACACACACACACACACACACACACCATCTACAGAGAGTCAGAAATGAAAAAAACAGCCCCCTACCCGACTCGTTGTTCTCTGAATCCATCTTGTTGGAGGCGAAGCAGAGGACGGCCTGCCAGGTGGACCTGTATGTCTCCCTCTCTCCCTCCCTCTGTTTCAACCCTCGCTCTCTCTCTCCCTTTCTCTCCCCATCACAAACTGACTCTCATCTCTGACCTTGCAGTGTTTGTTTCCCCTCGCCGGCAGCAGCAGCAGCAGCAGCAGCAGAAGCAGATCTGCTGAAGGCTGCAGGTGAAACTGCAGCTCTGCAGAGTCGAGTCCAAACAGCAACAAAACACTGAAAACCACCTCGGTACCGATTCCCCTGAGGGCTGAGGGAGAAACACATTATACACCCTGCACACACACACACACACACACAAGATATTACATGAGTGTGTGTGTGTTTTCTGGGAATGTGTGTGTGCTGGTTTGAAGGTGTTTTAATCATTCTGATTGGAGTGCAGCCTAATTATGCAGATTTACTGAGAGGGACTGCTATTGAAGGAATGCAGCATTTCCAAATGTGATGTGTGTGTGTGTGTGTGTGTGTGTGTGTGTGTGTGTGTGCACAAGTGTGTGAACGTCTATTTGAATCTGTAGTGTGTGTGGGCCTCTGTGATTGCGTAACAAAGCAAAGATATTTCTTCGATGTGTGCGTTGTTTCAGTGTGCGTGCTTATACTTCTATTTATGTGAGTTTTAGACCTTGAGCACGTGGACAAGTTTGGAAAATTTCTGGAAAGGGAGGACAATTTTTGGAAAATAAAACTTCGAAACAGAGAGGGATTTTAAACGTGACAATAGTTTGAAAAGTGAGGACATGTTGTCCGGTCCCCACTTCTTCTGAGGTCTGTCTGAGGGTTAAGATTTAGTTCAAGGGTGAAGGTTAGAATCAGGTTTAGGTAACGGGTTAGGGGCCGGGGAATGCTTTATGTCAATGAGGGTCCACACAAGTACAGAGAACAAGTGTGTGTGTGTGTGTGTGTGTGTGTGTGTAAAAAACAGTCACAGATGGCTGCAGCAGATACCATCATACCACACACTAGTCAGACAGCTCAGACACTAATTTTAGAGTCAGTCTGAGCTGAAAACCCACTGGACAAACACAAATCACGGGGACGCTAAAAATGCATCGATTTCATGTTTGCGTTTCCTACACTACGCCACGCATTCCATGACAACAATTAAAAGAAGTGATGCTCTCTCATCGAAAATCCCAAAAACGAAACGAGCTGACAAGAACAAGTCACACTCCGGTTAAGCAGCACAGCACTCCGGACCACACTGAGGCCAAAACCTAAGATGGAGCGTAATGGTTTAGAGCGAGTTCAACGACGTCCGTGCTGTCGGAGGAGCTAACGTCAATCGACCAAAACAAAGAAGCACACTTCATCAAAAAGACCTCGCCTTTCTTCTTCCAGTCAATCACTGAGGAAACAGAGGAACAAACAACTTACACTCGCACTTTAGTTTGCTGTAAACATACATCCTACTAAATTGAATGGGACTGAAACTGTTAAATAAAAATCACATATCTCCAACTATACTGAGCAAACTCTTCCAGAGCAAAGGAAAACCGCTTTGCTTGACTACGTGTGCTTTTGTTGTTGAAAATGTTCCATTAGCACCGAGGATCACAGAATCCCGAGCTTCCACCTGAAGTTATTGCTTTTCAGCAACATGAACATTTCCCAGCAGCTTGTAGGAAATCTGGATTCGCTTGACCTGCAGTACAAGTCAAAAATGTCAAAATAAAATTAAAAAATTAAAAAAAATAAATAAATCAATGGCAAACTAACACATCTTTGCAAAGAGAGCAGGGACACTTTCTTTAGCCTATATTTGTTAACAGAAACTAGCACCATTTTAAATATGCTGAATTAGCCATTAGCAGTACCTGTTAGCATTGTACCCATAGATGAACAGACAACTGTCACTGGATTACTGTGATACTGAAGAAAACTTAAAAACATGATGATCCTCAGGTAAGTTCAGTTATAAAGGACCATCTTTTTTTCCTTTTTGCCTGCGGAAATACCTTATTTGTGACTTACGGTTTTTTGTTATCTTTTATCACTTTGCTAGTTTTGTAATAAAATCAGAAAAGGAAACTCAGACTGAGGCTCTGAGTCTCCCTCCTGTCAGTGGGATACCGTCAGGTCAGTGTGTTCAGACTCTCCTTCCACATATTTAACAAACAGCATCTTACATCCCAAAAAAAGGACAGACTGCAGAGCCGGAGGGAGGGATCTGGACCGCGACTGTGTTAGCCGCGTGTGCTCTAAGAACAAATACATGACACACTGAGAGCTCAACAAGAAGAACAAGCGCTACCTGACATTCAGACCAGCATGAACATCGTACGGGCATATTAAAGGCGGGAGTGGGATAGTAGATAGTGTATGACTCTGCACCACAAACGGGCAGCAAAGAGACTGTGTGCTAACAGCAGCGGATGTGTTAGCTACAGTATATGGTGGTTTTTAACATACGGCTGTTCCCGTTGCGAGCTGTACCCTCAAGTGACAGGCTAGACCGATGCATCGGGCTGAAATTGGCCTTTAATAAACACTGAATATCAGCAAATACACTTCATCCACTTGCTGAAATATATGCATTTTTCTTTTATGTATTTATTGGTATAAAAAATAAAAGAGTGGACCTGAGATCTCAGCTTGGACAAGACGACGTTAAAGTGCTCAAAAAATGAAAATTTGAACATCTCTAGTTCCCATGGCAACTGGGCATACTTTATCTGCTAATGAAGATTTTGGGATTAGATCAAAAGCTCCAACAGAGTACCAAATGGACTCTTTTGTCGACTGCTGTTTCCAAGGTAAAGAGTGAACTTTAAATCTCAAATGATTAAACTTTCAGGTAAGATCTGCATTTCTCAAAATCTCCAGTAGGAGAATACAAGATATTATATTTCATATTTATGTTGAATCTGTCAAATATGTGACATTATTCTTATGAGTCTCATCTAGAAGGATAGATTTTTTTTTTTTTTTTTATATTGACTGACTGTCTATGGACATACTACCATAACTACATAGTGAATTCAGCATAGCAAACCTCACCTCATTCATGTTTGCTGAATATAGTCACTCACAAAATCATCCTATAGGTGCATTACTGTCACCAACTACACTGCAAGACCTAGGCCTCAAGAACCGGTAATTTTGGTGGTCCGCAGGGATATGCCCATTGTTCAGCTATCACACATAGGACGTGGAGGTAAAGAATTGGGTGTCCGTATACTTTTGGCCATGCAGTGTTTTGGCCTCAGAACTCAACTGGATTTTAAAAACAAAAATGTTTTCAACCACAAGCGCTGTTTGAACTACAATGACAATATGCATGTTGTTATCTTATTCCTAAAAAGTTAGTTTGTCTTCCACTTACGTTCAGTTCCTCTGATTCAGTGAATCACAATTTACATACAAACACTTTTGTGGGTGATCTGCACATGAAGGTGTGTTTTATTTCTAACACACAGTCATTTCAATTTTTGAAGGTGTTGACTGAAATAAACCTGTTATTTCCCGCTCAGCCATTTCACACGCTGGTGTTGCTCTGCTACAGGACTGCTGCTCGGCATCTCTGTACCCAACACCTGTCTGTTGTTGATAGAGACACACACAAACACCAGAGTACAAAAAAAAGCCAGAGGAAAACTGTAAAATCCTTCAAAAAAAAAAAAAAAAAAAAAAAAAGTGCAGAAAAGCAGCAAGCGTCACACAACAAGCAGACAAAGATAAAAGCTTCCCTCTCTGCAAAGATGCGACCGGCTGAGGAAACAGAGGGGGGCGCGTCTCCTTTGAAGTTATATTTAGGCCGATCCTCCTTTGCAGAACAAACCATCTTCCACTACGCATACAAATCACAGCCAACAACCGTCCTATGAGCACGGGAGCTGACTGCACACAACGGAGCACATACAATTAGCCGGCTGAGCATCCAAAAATAAAGAAAGAAAGAAATAAGTAAAAACCCACAAAGGCCCAGAGCATCAAAACAACGCAGGCCCACGGGGTCTGATTGACTCGGATTCCTCCTGCATCCCAAATACTCCCGTTCCACCTGGGACTCAGATGCGCGCTGAGCGACTGGGTTCTCGTCGGACACCACTTTGAAGATCTGAACACAGAAGCCCCGCGGCGGGTGGTCCAGATCCATTTAGACACATTTACAACAAAGTGAAATGTAAAGCACTTCCAGCGCACATAAAAGTGTGACGTCAATGGAAATCAACCTCCGAGTGGCGAGGCTGGTGGAAAGGGGAACAGGGTAAAACTCGGTCTCTCAATTTCACCTTTATTCTAATACAGTTTCTAACCAAATAGTCTCCCCCATGACAACTGTTAGTGAATGCTGAAGAACCACATTTGAATGTTTTGCTCCTCAACAACAACAACAACAAAAATTCATTTATATTTTGTCAATTTTTGCAGAAGGATGCGATACAGTTTAGATTTTTGGAAAGAGTTTTTCATTTAGTTCCAGGCAGCCACTGATTTTCTTAATTTCTGTATGGTACTAAAAGGACAATTTTTTAAATAATTTAAAAAAAAAAAAAAAGGTACAATCCATCACAGCAAATCTTAAATTGGCATCTAGGTTTGTCAACGTTCCAATGTTGCTGTTGGCTGCAACGTTCAATTATCGATTAATCTGCAAAATGTTTCCTTGGTCAGTTGTTTTGTCTATAAAACCTCAGAATAAACAGGTGATCAAGGTCATCAGTTGCAATTAGTTGTCACGTTACTGAACTTTTCCCTCTGTCAAAGGTGCCTACAGGCAACTCCACATCACAACCTCTGTATTTAACACATGGAGAAATACAAAAAGGAGACATTGGGGTTGAGTCAGCAGCCAGCGATTTACTGACCATCGGCTACGGTAGCTCAACGTCAGTCCCGTCCGGACTGTGGAGCTACCACGAGTCACACTCCTGCTGCTATGGCAGAGGCTCCAACCTCCAGAGGAGCAGGCTCTCTCCTCACTGAAGCCAGAGGGACCGAACTGATGTCCACCTTCCATAACTCCCAGTAAAACAGAAAACAGGCAAACCCCTCAGCTGTCACGGTAACAGAGCTTTACTGGGATTATTAACTGTAATGTAATTACTGATTTTAAAAAACTGAATTCCCCTACACCAATATTGAAAAAAGTGCTGTAATGCTTTACTAAGTAACGTGAAAAAGTTGATTTATCTTCTCCGTGTCATAAGCAGACCGCAGTCAGCCATCGTTCTTCTGTGCAGAGAAAGCCGACTGTGAGTGATTACATTCAATCTACCAAAGTCCGCCCCAAGTTCTACCCCTTTTGGACTCATGGGCCAGTGCTAGCTGAAGTGAGCAATTTTTTTTTTGTCCTAAAAAGGTGCAATTGTTTTCCTGCTGACTGTGGTCATTTAAAAAACAGACTACTTTTTTAATAGCTTTTAAAAAAAAAAAAAAAATCACTCCTTTGCTGTTTCTACTTCAGCGCTGCCTTTTCCCTCATTTCTTTTGGACAAAACAGTTTTGTCAAATTGCTTGTAATGAAAAGGCCAAGGCTGCCGCAATTAGTCCCCGTAATCGATGGCGTCGATGCTGAAAATGGGTCGAAATCAATATTTCAAACAAATATCGTTTTTTTGTTTTTGTTTAATTTTTTTAAAAACGCTTCAATTCATTAAAAAAAATGTTTTTCTTCAATATCACTATGTATTTGCTGGCATCTTTTACCCTTACAGCTGCAAAATACACTCATAAAGCCATAAAATCGTCTGCCTGCTGCCTTAGAATTTCCATTTAATAGGTGTTTTACTAGAATCTGAGCTTCTTCTACGTTGATTGTGTGTTCGTGTGCATTGGGCTTGTTGGGACATGTACCTTATCTAATTATGTCATTTCTGCCATTATTTTAAGCAAATTCCTCGTGTAGGGAACGCCATAAAAAACAACAGGTAATATTTTAACAACTTTGACGAAAATTGTGACTAAATGGAAAATGAATCAAAGGTAAATCGACTAAATCGGCGAAATAGTTGATGGATTAATGGCCGAAAAACAGTCGTTACTGGCAGCCCTAAAAAATGCTTTGTTAGCACAGCTTTACTTGGAACAAAGAGGCTGGGTGGCTGATTTTAGGGGGCATATTTTGTAAAAACTATAAAAGAAGTTCCAGGATGTGTCACTTTAACTGCACATTATACAGCTCTGCAGACTTAGTGTCGGATTGGGAAACAGAAAAACAGTTTCAGGACAGAAATGAAGACAAACCGTCAGAATAAACGGCTTTTCTCTGGAAGCAGATTACTCGCTGCGAAGAACTTAAAACATGAATGTCCCCAGACAGCAATGAAGAAAGTAAAAAAATCATTTCCCAGCATGCAGCCTTCCATCCATCCATTTAACTCTGTGTCTAAACATTTGCTTATGCTTTTCATTCAGTCTAAAACAGCAGCAGAAGCAGAGTGTCTGAGCGACGGCTGCGACGGCGGGTCTGTGCTACATAATGACTTAATTGAGGTGGTTAACACTTTGAGGATAATGAGAGCCTCTAGACCACAACACACCCAAGAGTGAGCGCTCCAAAATGGAGCACACACACACACACACACACACACACACACACACACACACACGGAGGAAATCGATTATTAATAGCAGTACTCAGCCGAAGCGACGCAGGTCCATCCACTTTCTGTCTCTGTGTGACTCAAACACACTTCACACTATTATTATTAAATCCCTGCAAGTGGACGCTATATGTTAATTTGATTTGTACGCACGCACACACACACACACAAAATTAGCAGCAGTGACTGAAGCTATAAACCTGAACTGTAAAATTTCTTTTCACTGGCTCACAGAACATTAGCATCAGAATCAGTGCCAGCCAACACAATACTGAGAACATGTATCATCGGCAGGTTAAAACCTTCCGTCTCCACATTTCTGTGGTGCACTTTTTTTGTTTTTTTTGTTTCCGAGATCAAGAAGAACTTAAAGTGCTCAAAAATGTAAATTTAAACAATACTTCCATGACAACGAGTCAAAATCCATCTGGTTAGGAGTGAGGTGTGATATGATCTGGAGCTCCAGTTTCTCAAGTGTGTGTTAAAGCGTCAAAGAAGGTGGGTGGTACAGGAGGAGGGAGGGGGAACGAGACGACAGCCATAGATGCAATACAACAATTTTAATTAGTAAATTACTGACTAACTATTGCATGGATCTGGTTTCTCAAACGTGTTTTGTGTCCTTTTGTATTTATTTATAAAGCATATTTGTATAAAACTGTCATCCCTTCCATTACGCCTTCGAGAAGGCAAAGACTCGCAACTATTTCCTATGAACAAAACTGACATATTTCTGCACACATTCAGACAAATTTCCACACGTTTTCAGGGCCATAAATCACCGACACCGTTAGTGTCATGCGAAGATGTATCTGTGTGTCACCTTCTTTGGATCAGATGTCACAAATGTGCTTCACAGGAGAAGACAAAAGCAGGACAGTGCTAAATAAAAATAAACAACGGTAACCGGTGGGTCCGGAGAGGCTTTTTAAAAGCCGTCCACACATCTTAAGTCCGGACAGTTCCAAAGTTTAGGAGCAACAGCCTCAAAGTCAGAGTCTCCTTCAGTTCTGAGCTCGATGTGAATAACAACCTGATTAGAGGATCTTGGAGACCTGCTAGTGATGTAAAGATGCAAGAGATCCCTTAATGTAGACAGACATCAGAATTATGTTAGATATTTTAAAATACTTGGTCGAAAAGGTTCAGCAGCAGCATTCTGGACACCAAAAAAATTGAATCTTTCAAGCCTAAGATGCACCAATATTAACCATGACTGAAAAATGGTAGCGCTCGGACTTCACGTGCGAGACAGTTGAGCATTAATAATAATAAAAAGACCTGCACAACCTGCAAGGCTCTTATCACTATGAACATCCACAAAAAAAAAAAAGAAAAAATTACAGGTTATCCCATACACCCACTAGCTGGATTTAGCCACCCAGCAGGCAGGGACAGAGCGAATGAAGTAAAATCTGCATGCTGTTACGCCGGCTCCCACAACAAGAGATAAGACCTCGCCGGTAAAAACGCAAACAGAGAGCTCGGATCAGTTCAGTTAAATTCAGCGCAGTAAAGCCGGAGCCAGCTAGCCACCCGGAGTCACGACGGTCCCCTAAACTGCGGCACGTCCGCTTGACTCAGGACAGCAAGTGTAGCCGGCTATCATCGACTTTACTTTTGGGCTGAAAATTTATTTCTCGTGCACGGTCAAAAACCTTTCTTCTCTCCATTCGGACATTTAACGCATCCTGCACAAACAACAGTACAGAGGTAACGTTATTATCATCTACATCTCAGCTTGAGACAGAGTGGTCTTACATTTAGTAATGTTCCGCTGACGGAAAAAAAAAAAAACAGGACCAAATCTAATCTCCCACCTGATCAGAAACTTTGACCGAAACCAGCAACACCACATAGATCACACCGAGTTCTTACCATCTGCAGTGTGTTTGTCACTACACACAGACACACACCTGCACACTGCCCCATCGTGTCCCACCGGCCTATCAGGGATCGATGTTGAAGGCGTCACATCAACGCTAATGTAATCAGCAGTCTAGCACCGGCAGTAATTACACAGCAAACACGGGGCCTGCAGAGATGCACGGTCCTTGGAGCTGCAGACGCTGCCTGCAGCCAAACCCCGACATCCGGACGCACCGGCAGTCTGAAATACCACCTCCAACTCCTCCACCAGCCACTGCTCCAGTGACAAAACAAGCCTGTCTGGAGAGGGATTTTTTTTTTGGGCCACAGACTCCAGTTTCTCATCCCACTTGACTCAACAGCCAACTGGGACTTGGGGAGAGAATCGTTCTGCAGTAAACAGCAGCTGGTTACCTGCCAGAGCAGCTGCTGGAGAAGAAGAAAGAAGAGGGCACCCAAAGTCCAACTTTCCCAAAATAGAAACACTGTCAGACAGGACAGCGCATACACACACACACACACAAACACACACACACACTTTTTGAAACCTCATGTCTCATTTATTTAAGCTACACTACGCTGAGCACATGTTCACAATTATGGGTGAAAGGTTAAAAGGTCAAAGTCAGAGCAGATAAATGACGAGGACAAAAGGAACAATGGAGGCAGCGGAGGGAAACTGAAGATTTAGAAAATGCTTCTCATGTTTCATAGTATTAACTGTACCGTTTCCACAGCTGACAAAGTTACAGGGGCTGAAAGACAATAAGAAAAGTGTTGAATAATTGAAAAAGATGAGAACTTTAAATGCAGTTCTTCAGGTTTGACTCACCCACCTACACCAGACAGATCTCTGGTCAGATGGGAATCCCTGAGACTGAAGCTTAATCCCTTTTCATGTGACGTTGTGGTGGGTGTTCAAATTCTAATTCTAATTCAAATTAAAAAAAAAAAAAAAGCCTGGAAACCCCACGGCTTTTATTTATTTTTTTATTTTTAATTACTTGGAGCAGATTTCTGCATCAGTTAAATGAAAGGTCATAAATTTGAGTATGAAGTCCATATTAACTGCTACATTTCAACTATTAATTTTTCCAGTAAACTTGTCCAGAACTGCAACTAACAAATATCATTATTAGTATCATTTTTTTTAACGGTTTTCTGGATTAATTGATTAATTGTTTGGTCTCTAAATCGTTTGGCCTATAAAATATCCCCTCGCAATTTCCTAAAGCACAAGGTGAATTCATCACGTCTTGTTCTGTCTGAAGAACCCAAACATTCAGTTTACCATCACAGAAGGCAAAGAAAAGAGAGAAATCCTCGTATCTGAAACGAGGGGATTTTCGATTGTTTCAGCTCTAAACCCGTCACTTTGTTTACTTACACCCTCGCTACTTGTGCTACAACTGAAATGAGTCGACCATAATCAAATCATCACTGCACTGAGTCACGTTTCATCCAGTGCAGTGGTCGGGCTGTTTCATAAAAGAAGTGAGAGTAATGCTTGCTATCATGCGAGGCAGGTAGTCCGGTGGGCCGGCCGTGCGCGTGCTAGGGATTACGCAAAGGTCAGTAGTTACAATGTCGAGCTCGCGAGACCCACAGAATGTCCACAGCTGAGCCAATAATATCCAGTTTAACATGTTCTCCTCATTTGTACGTCGCTTTAGACCAAAAATATGAATCCATTTAAATCTTAGTTGCCCTGGAAGTGGATCCCCCTGCAGCTAATTACAGTAGCTAATTTAGCAGGCTAACCCCTGCGTGTACACTCAGGCGGACTCGAGACACAAGTGGAATGTTTTGTGTAAACTATTTGGAAAGCTTTGGGAGGCTCACGCTGCATGCCCACATATACTGTACTTTGTGTTTTCTCAGTCTCTGCAGGGGGGAGCAAAGGCCAAGTTAGCAGGACACGTAGTCGGACCGGACACGACTATCAGAATAAGGCCTGTGTAGAAAATAACTATAATTTAATAATCTACATCCACAGAAACGATTTGATGAAAAATAAGTATACGAGACTCATCATTGTTGAGCTGAAAGTCATCGGATGACGTGACGGAAAAAAAAAAAAAACTTCTGGTGTATTCTGGTAGAGGGACTTGGCTTTGTCAGAATCCCTCAGAGGACTTGCTGAGTCCTCTGCAGGGTTCACCCAGTTCACTGATGTCCCCTCTCTGGAGCACATCTCCCCAAGTTCCATAATGTACCAGGAATTTCACCAACTCTGAAAAATCTGGCATTCCGAGCGAGACCAGCTCCTTGTTGTGTTAACCCCTGAGCACATTGTGCATTATAGTCGGAGCCTTACATACGACACTCTGCACACGGCACTGCGTGTGTGTGTGTGTGCGCTAAGGATTAAATAAAGGTCAGCGAAGCTGCAGCGCATACAGGATGACAACAGGTGCTCCAAAGCCAAAAAAGTATATGAAAAGACAAAAGATACAGTAAATTACCGACTCACTAACAAACGATCTCCTAAACTCAGACTTCACAGGTGACCATAAAGGCAGCAAAGACCTTCTAAATGCTTGTCTTCATCTAAATCGGCAGACGTTGGTTTTTAAATCAGACACCTGTGTCTGCTTCTATACGTATTTCAGTGTCTATAGACGTTACAGGCGACACACGCAGCCTGAATGTGCCCCGGTCTGACGGGTCGTCGACGATATACATGTACACGTATGCGTTTATGTCACTGCACGATCAAATAATACAAGCAGCAGAGAGGGATGGGGCGCTCCTTGGCTGCACTGCATGTACGGCAATGATAGAGGGCAACGACAATGACAGCTTTGGATAAGAAGCCGTATAATTTACAAATCTGCACTGTTATCCTGTTATAAACCGGGATCCCATCAGGGACGCAATTAGCGATTATTTTCATCATCATAAGCCCGCTGATTGTTTTGTGACAGTGAGCTTCGGCGTTTCAGTCGCCAGGTCTTCAAACTGCTCGTTTCGTCCCACCAACACTTCAAAACTGAAGAGATGCTCAGTTTGCATGGATATTAAACAGAGGAAGAGAAGCTCATCTTCACAGCTGAGTGGCTGAAACCAGGCTATTCGGAATATTCGGTGGTTTCTGCTTGATAAATAAACCCCCTGCATTGTTGATTACAACACTTACTTTAAGTTTAGAGTGGCAAAAATTACTCAATTGATCAATTAGTTGACGGAAATTTATCTTCAACAATTTTGATAATCGATTCATCGTTTTGAGGCTTTTTTTTTTTTTAAGAAGAGAAATGCCAAAGTTCTCCAGTTCCAGCTCCTCAAATTGTAATGTTTTCCAGTTTCCATACTTTACTGTGATAATACACTGAATATCTTTGGCTTTTGAAGTAATCGTTGGACAGAAAGAGACATTTTGGGGAGTTAGAATGGGCTCTGTCTTTTCTGTGTTGGTATTTTATAGAAAATAATTGTTATTTACAGCCCTGTAGTTTGACTTTGTGTTGTAGTTTGACTTTGTGAACTAAAGGAAAGCGCGATCAGTAAACGTAAAAGTAAACAGGATCCCACAGGTGACAGAGACACAACAGAAGCCTTCGAATGCTACACTCGAGCAGTGACAGTGAACGCATCACCGCACTTTTTTTTAACTTCAGTACTCGTGTCGTTGGCATAATTAGCCGAAACTGTGACATTAAACGCAACACTTACACGCCGAGGTGTAACGTGTTTTTCTTCCAATATGCTGTCAACACACTCGCCGTCACTGACACACACACACACACACACTGGGCTTACCGGCAGGCATTCTGGTGCTAATGTGCCGCAGTTCCTCTGTACGCCGAGCACCGATTGGTCCGGGGTTAGTTAGCCTCCATGTAGCCTCTCCCGCTGCCTCACCCCACCCGGCATCGGAATCGCGACTCTGCGACGACAAATCACCTGCTTATGAGTTCACACCACACATTCAACGGGAGGTTTAAGTCAGAACCGGGAGATGGAGACCGGCGTCCACAGGCTAAAGCTGTCCGCGGTGACACTAGCGAACGACCCCTGTAAACCCCGACTCGTCTGCCGGAGCTAGCCGCGGGAGCTAGCGCCTCGGCGAAGTCCGCACGCTGCGGCGGGTTCAGGGGAGACACACGGAGACATTAGTGAGACATTTCGGGGATGAACCTGGTCGGACATACCTGTAGTCAAACAGCGGCAGGACAGATTAACTCCTACACATTACTACAGTGCTTCCTGCTTTACGGTGACAGACAACACGGAAGTGTGTGTGTGCGTGTGCATGTGCGTGCGTGCGTGCGTGCGCTGCGGCGGGGCTGCGGCTCCAGAAACTCCCCCGCTCCGGTTCCGACATATGCTGCCTGCGCGCAGGGACCGTGGAGCCGGGAGCCGGTTAATTATAGCCGCCCGCGGCGAGGGGCGCGCTCCGGCACGGTACCGTGACTGGGCTTCTACAAATGAAAGCCTTTACCAGTCCAAGTGTCCGGATTAGTCCCCCCCCTCCAAAAAAAATGGGAATTTGTCAGGTCAAAAGCCCATTCACATGTTATAAAATCACATGTCACACGACACGAAACACTTTCAACATTTGCACGTGGAGGTGAGACTTCGGGGGGGGGTCGTCCCGACACCGTCAGGTAGAGAGATGAGGGTGTCCGATCACCTGCGGGGAACCACGGGTGTACAGTTGCATGCAAGGGTTTTGGTGTTCGTGGTGGACTTTGAGGTCCTGCTGTGGATCGTTGTCCCGCTGTAGAAACCGGCCTCTTTCCTCCGTCAGCTTCTCGACCGGCCGCAGGACATTTGTCCCCAGGATCTGCCGATGCCCCGTGGAAGCCACTGTGGCCTCTGCCTGGGCAGTGTTTCCTCTGCCACTGGCTGCCCCCCCCCAGGGCTTAACAGCTGCAGGCTTCTCTGCCTGCCACATTTACCGTCCAATGTTTAGTAGGTGTCTGAAGTTCAAGAAATAAAAAGTAACAGAGCTTTAAAGAGAGGCTCCTTTTTTTAATGTCTGTGTGCTGCAGGGGTCGTATTTACTTTTTTCCACTTCAGACATTAACCGAATACGTCTCCAATCAAATGTAATATGCTTAATACTTTTTTTCATACAACTGTATTAATAATAATAATCATCCGCATTCATTAATTGTAATATTTCCTTTCATTAGTTAAAATATTATTAGTTAAAAGCATATGTCCAGTAAATACTTGCTCCATTTTATTTGCTGTTATTAGAGAGATGATCAATATTATTACAGAGCAGTTTCGAAATGACAGGGAATGAAAGGAGAGCGAGATGGGGGGTGAGGGGCAACAGAGGTCCCTGTCCGGACCCAGACTGGGGATGTTGTGGTCCGTGTTTCCCGTCTTCGTGTCACCTCTTTGCCTGCTCTGGCAAACTTGCTTGTCAGACGTCACCCGTGTCCAGATCTGACCCATGATTTCAACAGAAAACGAAAGAAAACAAACGCAGACACCGATGCACTGTTTTTGAAAACAAAGACGTGATTATTAAAGTGATGTTTCATCCCCTTGTTTTGTAAAATATTATCCTACCAGACTACAAACTGCAGCGTTGCTCTATTGAACCACTGCTTCGCATCCTGTCCTACAGCTGAGCGCGAGCCAGTTTCACGGAACAGGGTCACTAATGTGACTGCACCTTCACGTAGCCTAAAGATCTACTCTCTCTGGAAACAGGGGAAACTGTTTTCTGGAGAAAGAGATGTTGCTGCTGCTGAGTTTTATAAATGCAATTTTTTAACGTTCAAGCGGTACAAAGAGAATTCCAGTCGCCTCCGTTGCGTTGGCGTGGAGGCACAAACTTCAGAGACAGGCGACTCAAAACCTGGACAGTAAAACCAAAACTATCGGCATGAATCGATACCGCTAAAAGTGAGACAGTATGTTTTGTTTTAACAAAAAATGTAAATCAGGGCCCAAGATTTCGTCTCGTAATTGTTTATTTGTCAAATCAAAGATATCCAAACTAATTGGATTATACCATGGTGTGGTATGGTACACTCAGACCAGAAGTGTCTGTCCTTTGTGTCTGTCCGCATACTTTTGCCTTTGCTGAGCTTTACGATCCTGAGTACTGCAGTAATTCTTGATGGTGTTCAGGGCGGATTTTATCGAATCTACTACATGAAGAGGCGCTAACCGTTCTTCTGTTTTGTTTTGTGTTTTCACCCCGGACCACCCCGTAGCTGTCCGTCTCACAGCTGCGTGTGTCTTCCGTAGCTCAGTCGGTCGATCACGCCAACACGACTGCCGTGTTTAGGCCGCTCGCGCTCTACCGGCGCACGCTCATGATGTTTTTCATCTCGCCAGGGCCGCTGGATCGTAGCGTAGACATGTACACAGAGTTGTTCTAATGAAGAAAGCTAATGGGCCGGCAGCGGCGCTAATGACGGCACAGGAGAATATCTTGTCATTAAGATCACCGCTGACTCCAAAAAAAAGTCCAACAGATGGTAATTATCCAGAACTTAGCTAAAAATACCTCTCATGTGCTAATCTCTGATGTGTGAATGTGTTTTGAAAGTGTGCTGGTTGTGCTTTTTAAGCTCTTAAGGACCTTTGCTGGGCCGTCCAAAGGACTTAGAAGTGATTAAAGGCTTTGGCCCCACAAATGCCACATGCCAAGCGTCCAATACAGTCGAATGACTGACAGCAGCCGGCGGCACCCCGGCCCGACCGGAAAAATAATTAGATAAATGAATTTTTTTTAAAACTGAGTAAGAAAGGTCCTGTTTGCGTAATTCCTCTAATGCAGGGACGTCCGCGTGTCACAGCTGCACCGTGTGACAGAGGTGGATCTGCACACGGGCTGGAGGCTGAATACCGCTGGAGGAGGAGGGGGCACGTGGTCATGACTGACCAAACGTCAACAGATTTAGCAGTCAGGCAGCAGCGAGCAGCACTTCACTGTCTGCCGCCAGACGGGCTCTTTAAAGTAACATTGATATTATTTAGCCTGGGAGTCACATGTTATATCAGCCTAGTGTGATGTATTCACTGTTGAGGCAGGATGTGGTGACAGGACTTAACACCGGGAGGGGTCGTTCAAAATTAGAACCAGTGGCATATCAGGTAGGGAGTGAGAGACATTTTCATTAGATGAGCCGAAGGGCGAGAATGTTCCCAAATCTGCGACGGCTTTAGTTTTATCTCTGTTTTTATACCATTACCAATATAAAAGGGATACCCGCTGCCCTCCGAGAGCAGGCTGCACAACGGCCACCTAAAGCTGCTGAGCTGCGTTCTCTCAAACCACAGGAAGTGGTAAATCTGGATTGCAACTTGTGCAGGTGAAGATGTAATGTGCAATAACAGAATGTACGCTCGGAGCCTGCGTAGCTTAGCCTTAGACAGCTCGAGAGCTAACACAGATCTCCTCGAAAATGCCACGTGGAGACCACAGTAAAAAACATGATTAATGAAGGCTCAGCAATGTTCTCCATTACAGTAAGTAGACACATGTCGTGATCCGGCTAAGCCACGGCCACTGAAAACTTCCTGCTCGGGGTCATGGTTGCTCTTAATTATAACGTGAACAAAACAATATAGCGTATACGCAGTTACTGTGAGGCATATAGTGAAGCTAACACGGTCCGATAACGTACAACGCTCCTGTCCGGCGTGGTGCTGGATTCAATCAATCTCACATCGCCGTTAGCTAAGGTGGGATCATCTTGATGTCCAATTTGAAAGCCAGCTATTAGGAGTACTACAACATTTTGCAGAGGGATCAGAATATCAGCACGGCTCACGCGGTTGAGTATGGAGCTGGAGTTAGGATGCTGTCAGTCCCCGCTCACAGCAGAGACGGGAAACAACACACCTCTAAAGCTCGTATATCTCATTTGTTCAGTCGCACACATGCAGAAATGTAAAAATGACAGGCTGTGATTTACGGGGACATACGCGAAGAAGCTATTTCTTGGCAAAGAACAAAGTGAAATGGCAACAAGGAAGCAGAGTGCTTGTTCCATGACGACGGACGGAGTCAGGCCTACCGGTTCCACCCGCTTCCAGGCTCTATGCTAAGCTAAGCTAATCTTCCGATTTTAGCACAAACATGACATTCAAACATTAATCCGTCTTCTCATCTAACTTGGCATGAAAGGGAATGAGTGTGTTTCCAAAATGTCAACCCATTCCTCTCCTTTTCCTTTCCTTTCTGAAGGGGAGGTAAAGTTGTTTTCCCACGGAGATACGGCGTGTGTTGATTAAGTGATTGCAAACTAAAGGAAGTTGCCCCTTTGGAGTCAGTTCAGCTGCAACATCTGGGGACTATGATCATAGGCCAAGACTGGTTCACTTTTCCAATGTGGTTTGGTTCAGTGATGTTATTTATAAGAGTTGGGACAATGTACCCTTTGTTTTTTACCCACAAGACTGCTAATAGGTATCTCCTGAATCAAATCATACACATGAATGAAGATAAACTCCTCCATGTGTCGCCGTTCCACAACTGGCCAATTGTTACAGCTACGATTTTTTTTATCATTTATCAAAATTGCCGACGCATCTCCAGTATTTCTTTTTTTTCCCCCCTTTTTTTTCTGGGAGGTAATGCTGAGGTTTACCCACGGTTATGCTTGACTTACTCTAGACAAAAACTGCCCTCTTCGAATCCAAACAATCTACGCCTTTTAAACATTTCAGATTAGAAAGCATATTCTCCCGTTGTCCGACGCAGTTCAAATTTCCTGTGGCATCAGACTTGTCTGCCACGACTGGGCAGCTGAAAATTGGCAGATTTTAAAGGCCTGAAATCTCACCAGCAGATGGCCAGGTCTCTGGTACTGGCGTCCGAGATGCTAATGATCACCAACGTTTTCGCCACGCAACGTTATCAGCTCACATTTGGTCGTCTGGCAGTCAAGTCAGCTCGCTCAAAGCGCAACCGAGATTCTGCTGACTCACTGGGAGGAGACATATCCACTGATATTTATTATTCTCTCAGTTCAGGAGGCATCAGTAATGAAGCTAAACAGTTCACGAGTTCATCATTCATTGTGCATTCAAACTGCGCACTGATTCTTGGTAAAGAAGAGCGAGTGAAAACTGAAATATCGCTTTGAACTGAAGGAAGAAAGGTACTTGGGCAGTTTGTAGGAGATAAGCCTCAGAATAGTTTTTAAATGAGGGACCTCCTGCTGTGTTCAGTTCTGTAAAATGTGCAGCATTTCACGCTTAAAAACCTCAAAACTGTGTTATCAATGCCCTCCCCCTGGTGGAAATCCCAGTGACAGAAAACAAATCAAAAAAGAGGTGCTGAAAAATAAATACCTCCTTTACGCTATCGCGAAGGAGAGGCCGACTCTATGAGCAGCAATTCACTCTTTTATCAAAACACTTTATACACCCATAGCTCAAAATAACGCGGCTTCGGCTGCAGTCAAAATCAGAAATTGCCCACACGCTCCAAATGTTGAAACCTGTGAAACATCCTTCACATAAAAGGGAATAGAAGACTGTATATTTTAACACACACACACACACTCACACACACACACAAGTAAAATGCATTCAATCTGTCTTGCACTCAATATATCTCTCTCCACACACACACACTTTCACACACTCCCCTCTGAAGTGCCCAGAGGTGGAGGTGAAAAGTGCTGTCAAAAGCCTCAGTTTGCACTTCAAAGGGCTGTGTGGGTGGAAGACAGACGCCCGCAGAGAGCTGCAGCAGCCATGAAAGTTTAACCTCCAGTGAAACATGCTCAGCGTCCGACAAACACTCGATCAACTCTGACGGCTGTTCAGCAACGAGCCTGGCGGAGCCGAATGGTTTTGAGGAACAGGTCAATGATCGCGGAGTCATGGCCAAAACGTTTCTGAACCTTTTTATGTTTACACAGGAAGGGCTTAATGCAGAGCCGAGGTTTAAGTGGAGTTAACGGCTGAGTAGGGCTCCTTACCCGCCAAAGGAAGCATTGCTGACTGACCTGTTTTCCTGTGGTTTCCGTGTTGATGGAGACATTCGCAAAAACTACTTGAATAAATTAGTGTGGATGCAAATTGTTTTTAAATGTAAATCGTGCAACATGCAAACGTACATGTGCAGATTAATGTTTAGAATAAACAACCGAAAAGTGTAATAGGCTACATTTCTGTAGCTAAATCCTAAACTTGTGTGGAAATAATACCACGGCAGAATAAACTGTATGATCCAAGCTCGGCTGGAGGTTCTTCACTCAAAACTGACAAATGGGGGGAAAAAAAACCTTAGCGGTACCTCAAGTCTTGTTGGGTTCCTCAGATCATTTAAAGATTCCCCGGACATTTCTGAGTTCGAGCCACTATAAAAAAAAATGGGTCTGCTAAAATGTTATCCTAACTCTAACAAAAAAATCAGCGTACATATATCAATTAATGCATATACGTGGATTTTTGTGAAAAATCTTAAGATTTGAAGAACTTCCATGAATTGAAAAAGTCAAAGTTTGGATACACCAAATAAAATTTGGGGGTTGGCGTTCCAAATTTTGAGATAGAAAAGTAGAGCGCTAAACGTATTGATTTGAGGATGCTTAAACAATTTTTGTGATCATATAACAGATTTTAGTGACACTGTTGTACAACTGTAAGAGAAAAACCTTCATTTTTCTTGCTACTGCCTGGTGGTGAACTCACAATGAGACGTAAGATTTAAACTAGTGAACAGAGCCTTTTCACGTGTTTGTTGAGTTTTTGACATGTGTAACATCTTATTCAGGTATATGGGCTTCTCCATTCGCAGTTTGTCGGTGTGAGGAGTTTTAGGGTTCCTCTCCCTTTGTCAGCTCTCAGTTGGGGATTCAAATTGGCACCTTCAGTCTATACTGTCCCTACCATTATATCCTCTTGGGTTATTTTGGATGGATTTTAAAAGGCGTCAGACATCACTGCAGAGTTATGTCTGGACTTGACCTGGCAAACCAGCAGAACGACTCGGTGATTAATAAGTCCTTTATCTTCACTTTAAAGGAGTGTGTGTTGCACCCGGTTCTAAAAAATAGGACGGACAGTGGGTGTGAAGAGCAGAGGAAGGCTGGGCAGGTAAAACAGGTGGAGCATCTCTGGGAATATTGCATCAAATAATTTCATTTGAGATGATGGAACCAGAGAACGTTCGGCAATCTTTTGAAATGACTAATGTCAAAATATATTTGATTAATTGTGTCAGCTCCAACATACATATTTTTTAATGTTTTAGTTTTGTTACATACATCCACCAAATCCCCAGATTTCCGGTTTGCAAAACTAAACACAATTTAGAGTAAAGTTTTTCCATCGAGGCAAAATAGAAGAAGTGGAGTCAGTTGCTGACTCACGAGTTGTAGAAGAAGTCATTTGACCCTGTATTTACAGATGGAAGTCAGAAGTTTACCCATTTACTTCAATATAGTCAGAGTTTTTTTTGGAACCTGGAGCTAGTGGCCATTTAAGGAATTATATCTTCAATTTTTGGCCACTATGTGGCAGAAAAAAAACACACCAACAAAATAATCTTACAGATACACAACTATCAGCATAACAGTTTATAGTATTGTTGTGGCTAACATGATAGCAAACAGTTTTACATCCAGTGTCTATCAGAGAGTGTTTGAAGAGAGCAGCTGCCTGCTGCTAATGCTGCAAACACTGAGACTGAACCAGACAGGAAATGTGCCATAAAACCAAAAGTCTGACCCAAGAGCAGCCAAAAAGCTCTGTAGAGCTGCAGAGTTGCTGAGAACTCTCAGTGGTTTCAGCACCATGAGCTCATTGTATTTAAAACTTGACCAATGAAAGAAAAAACATTTCTTTTCCATCTAATCTTGTCCTGTCTGTACCTGTACCTTGTGCTTGTACTGTTGGCTTTCAATTTGTGAAGTAGAATCCTAGAATACGATCTTTAACCACTAGCAATAAGCGAGAAGTTTCAGGTATAAAAAAATTAACGACAGAGAACAAATCTGTTTTCCAATCAGTTTTCATGCTGCCACTTCATTTCTGTCAGAGGTGAAAGGTGTTGCAGCACCTTTCTGTCTGCTGTGGGCCCTGTTCTTCATTAGCAGCTAAGAATACCGGCATTTAGATGAAGGTGAGACAGGAAGTTTGGAGAAGTTTGGGGGAATGAAAGCAGAGTATAAATGTAACCGAGATCAGAGATTCTGCAGAGAGGAAAGTTTCAGAACCAGTGTAATGGCTGGTGAGTCTGACATAGAACATAAGAGAAGGTTCAGTGAAAGCAGTGTGAACATTAATCTGAATCCTGCAGTGCAACCTGCTGTCTCCATTAGGTTGGTTATATTGTTTATAATTTTAGCTGTAAGGAAGGAATATGAACAGCTTCTGGTGTCTTTCATTAACTTGTAGTCTTTGTGTAATGAGATCTAATAAGACATGAGGTTAGTTTTCCTCCAGCAGGGCCACATGCATTTTCGGCAAAGTTCAAAGTCATTCTTCTCACGATGTGGACTACATTTCCAGTCTTTACCCCGAAGGTGTTACAAATAGCATTTTAGAACATTATTGTTTGTATGTTATTCTGAAATTGCCCACAATACTTTGGTAAAACTATCATAAACAAGGCTGTTAAGCTCCAAATTAAGACAGTTTGCCTCTCAGCGAACTATAGGTTAAAAAACTGGTTACTCTTCCTGCATTTCAACTTTAAAGTTCTACTGTTGGTCACGACCTGTGTTTGAATTATTTTGTACATAGAGACGATTAAGAGAATCTGTGCGAATGCTGTTCAAGGCCTCCTGCCACAGCAGAGCCGGTCCCTCCTCTCTCCTCAGGCACCACAAACACTCGGCCCTTCACAGTAACGTAAGTATGAGGAGCACTGAAGGAAACATGCCCCGTGGGAACTGAGATACCCTTCAAATCATCACAGACAACGTCAGCAGAGTAATAAAACATTGCTGAGAAAGGTTTTCAGCAGTGGTAGCTGCATCTGTGCAACAGCATTGATCCTGGATGAGTGACATTCACATTTACTGCCGACAATCTGATATTCCTTCAATATAAATAGATGTAACGGACACTTGGTGGAACTGCATGTTGAAGTACTCAGATAATCAAAACAAAGGTCAGAAGAACAAAGTGAAGACAAGTATTTACGATTAGTGTTATTATTTTCTTTTTGTTTTTCAGCCATGCTAACAGCACGGCCAGTCCAACACTTTGGTCCAGAGTGAAATATCGGTGGGAAATTTTGTACAGACATTCATGGTCCCCAGGGGATGATCCCGAAACCCTTTGTCGACCTCCTGTCTTTTCCGCTGGTGCCACCATGAGGTTCGCATTTGTGGTTTCTAGTGACGTGTCTCATCGTTGTGATGTGGTCCAGGAATTCTTGTCCCCAAGCAGGATGAATTCTAATAGCCTCAGTTGCACCTGGTGTTGAGTGCCTGACAGCAAATGAAGCATTATACCTGCTAGACATAAGCATGTTTGAAATGTCATGTCAGGCTGATGTTAGTGTTTAGCTCAAAAGACCACTGTGCCTCTCAGAGCTGCTAGCATGGCTGTAGACTCTTACGCTGCCCTTTAACTCGCTGCATGTTTTGAAATCTTTTGACGTGGCTTTGCTAAATCACAAAATGTCTAATATTACTAAACCGGAGCAGAGTAGCGAGTCTTTATCTACTTCTTCAACTTGCTTAAGGTTGTGCTTTCTACAATAAATAATCTCTACTGTCGTCAGAAGCCCGTAGGAGAAATCACAGGCAGCCCAAGGTGACCAGTCACAGTTTTTGTTGCAGGCATATGATATCTCTGTACCTGCCATTGACACAACAAGTACAGCCCCTGTAGCCACACCATAACCTCCTAAGGTACGTGTATAAATTCAGCTATCAGTGTTATCAGTAGTAGTAATTGTGGTAGGAGCAGTGGTTGTAGTAGTAGGGACTGAATTTGGGGTTTCATTGGGGAGTTTTAGTCTCTCATGTTGGTGTAAATGCCGTCTCATTTAAGTTATATTTCAACTTCAGTCTGAAATCCCTGTAGGAGTTGTTTGCTTTCAGAGAGCTGTGGTTAGACTGCTGTTGGACTTTGGATCCCAGGCGGCTCTGACAGGTCAGTGTGACGAGCCGATCGGTGGGACTAGAGCTGATGACCCGCGAATGCAGGAGTCCCACAGCCCAGGGCCAGAAATAGACCGACTCCAAGTCGAGGAAACTCTGAAAGCAATGAGTCATCCCACACAGAGGCAGGAGATGAAGGGTCTGAGGGAGTGAGGCAGGTGAGGAGGAGAGGATGGAAGAGCGCGACAACAGAAACAGAGTTTCGGGGCTCCCCGGATCCGTTCATGTACCAGAGTCAGGCCGTCGACTCTTTTAGCCTGTTAGCCTGTCGATCTTACTCCCGATTCCTGCGTCCCTGGTTCTGGAAGTAAAATTCCCATTCGTATTACGCGACTGACGGTTGAAGCACGACTTGGATCGCCATGAAACTCTCCCAGTTGAAACCGGGTTAGGAGACAGTTAGAGGCCTGTGGACGGGAAAACTTCAGGGTGGAGGTTAATTTGGATTCCTGTGGTGCATTTCCGATCACAGAGCTTAAAATTGCGTGCCATTAACAGCAGCTGCAAGTTAAAGACTACAGCATTGAGAAAAATGATTGTACCATCTGCAGCTTGAATTAGTTCAGTTTTAAATCCTGGGTTATTTTGGATGAGTTCAGCAACTGTGGCGCTGTGTCTTTTACACCAGCGGCAACAAAACAAGGGTTCTGAATTTGCCATCACTTTGATTCACAGCTCTGAAATGGCCATAACAGGAACCATTATCTGGGAGACTCCTGTGTTTCTATTATCTTTAAATAACATTGAGGATAATGTTTAAAGGGGAATACAAAATGGAGAAAGTCATTGTTTTGGTGGTTATAGAAAATGGTGGTTCCGGTTAAATGTTGAAAAAGTAAACTAGTACCCAAGTCAGGCTTTTCCAATATTTGACCAAAACTATCGTTTTCCAGAATATTGCTGTAGTTTTACTGTAGTTTTCCTAGTCTTTAAAGAATAGGACCATAAGGTCAGGCAGACAGATACCTGTTATCTCGAGGTTTCACCGAGGTAGTCTTTAAGTGAAAGATTCGACATTCGGCCAATGACAGACTGCTGGAGACCAAATGACCCAGCTAGATGGAGAAAAACTGACTTCAGAAGGAGAGGAAATGTGGACAAATCATCAAGAATTCATCAGATGTCATACAAAAGCTTCAGGCATCTGGATGGATGGATAGATGGAGGGGTGGATGGATGGACAAATAAACAGACCTACAGTAACCATATTTCTCACCTTAGAGGGCAGAGTTGAGCTGCTGTCCTGCTGGGAACTGCCTCACTCTGTCTGCCTCTCTCTCACAAACTGTCTCCAACACACACACACACACACACACACACACACACATAAACCACATCACAGAGATCTAACAGAGGTCTCCGCTGAGTTGGGAATAGACTGAAAGTAGGGCACGAAGGACAGGTTTTACTGGAGAAAGAGGGGGGAGACCGGCTACACTCCAAAAAGACAAACACAAGAGGCAGATACGTATCTTCACCGCATCGGTAAAATAGCAGCATTAACGTTTCAGTGTTATTTTATCCTCATCGGCTACATTAAAATATCGATGCTGTTTTTAATGTGAGGACAATCCCATGACTGTACGTCTGCAAAAAGCATAGAATGAATCCATGGGAAATGGGATCTCTACTGAATGTATCCTCATAAAATATAAATCTTGTAACTTCAGTTTGCTGATGCGTCTACATGCTTTTTGGCGGCGAAAAAAGGTTCGTATTCAACATTTTGTTTGGAGTCATCGAGGTAAAAACACGGCAGTTATTTTTGTTTTTCAAAAGAACAGGGTGTTTGCTTATGGTTCAGTGTTTTGTATATATGTAATCTTTTGAATGACCCCAAATATCCTAAACCAGCAAGATACTTATTTACCTTTCACCATTATTGTTGCTGCCGCCAGAACCGGCAAAACTGCGGTGGCTTAGGGATCCCATGTTCGTAGCCTATACTGCCATCTTGTGTATGAACAGTGTAGCTGTTTAAAGTATTTTACAGATTCTGTGCATCGGCTCCATTATCACGTATCTATTTGCTGCCATGCGGCTCACGGCTCGAAGCTCGGTGGGCCGCATGAGGTTCACGAGCCGCGCGGCGGGTAACAGACCGTTCCGAGGAACGGAATTTGGTGCCTGGAGTTTCAAGTAAGTCCTACATGTTTGAGTTGTCAGTCCTTATTTTTTGAAAGTGTTTCTGTGGCTGAGAATCACGGGATACGTTGTTGGTAAATGCGTTCCTAATCACACTATTCTGTATGGTAACACACACTTATTTATCTTAAATATGTCCAGTAACGTGTGTCCCATCGAGCTGAGACTCGTAAAGAAAAATTAATCGGCAGTCATCCCGTGAAACGATTAATCGTTTGAGTGAAAGCTACAGATTCTTAAATGTTGTGAACATTGTGAACTGAATATGTTTGACATCACCTTGGGCTTGATGGCGTTTTTCTCTCTTGTCTGATATTTTAGAGGCCAAAACATTAATCCAGAAAATCAATTATGAAAATAATCATTAGTTGCATTAGTTATTTCTGCCATTGCTTCAAGACAAATGTGTCACTTCTACTGTCCCAGACAATCAAAATGGACCGTCTTTTGATTTTAACTAAGATATGCAAACAACTACAACTCCCATGAGGCTTTGAAAGTGCCTCTGTGGCGAAGACTTGTGGGATATATTGTTGTTGAGAGCGAACAAAACTCTTGAAATGACAAGATTTTCATGTGATACCATCCTGCATGGTGACAGGCATTCACCTATCAGACAGTGTGTCCAGAAAACACCACGAGCAGGTTTCATCAGAAAAAAGAAGAAAGAAAGGCGTTAGAAAAGACTCTGAGACGCAGAGGCTCGAGGGACAGGTGCTAGGTTGACAGCGGAGACGAAGGAGAGTTTTCTTTCTTCCAATGGGAAAGAATCATGCATTTTTAGGGGTCTAGGTTATTTGGTGCCACCACCTGTCAAACAGACGGAGCTTTAAAAAAGAGGAGAGGCTGCAGACTTGAGATCCTCCGTCTGAAAACTGAACAAAGCCAGAAATTCCCTGGATCGCCGCCACCTCATAGCTGTGCCGTAACGGTCCCCCCGCTTCTCCCATTGAATCCGCTGACATGACGAGAGCGAGGCAGGCAGCCTGACAGTCCGTCAATACCCAACATTCTCCTCCAGCTGCTCTCCAAAGACTCCTCGCCGAGGGAGGACGACGCTGTCTGCTCTCCTTACGTGCCTCATGTGGACTTGTGGGATTTTCTCAGAGACACGTCGGATCTGGGGAAACAAGAATTGTTGAGGAATATTTTCCTCCTCTTTCTTTTCAATTCTCTGTCGGCCCACTCAGTTTCTTATTCGTGTCGTATCGGCCGCGGCTGGCGGGAAGGGGGCCATTTGATTTCTCATCCCTGAGCTGGTTGACATTTATTTCACAAACACTTGACATTTGGAGACGGGCTCCCTGTGTGAGCGCTGCGTGTGCAAACTTGTAACCCCCTGTCCTCACACACACACACACACACAGATCCATTAGTAGCCTTTGTGCAGAGCAGCTGGACGGTTGGACTGTCTGCTGGTTGTCAGAATAAGAGGTCAGACTCAGTTTGGACTGAAATCGACTGGGGTTTCGGCCGCAGAACTCAACTTTGTTCCCGAAAGCAAACTGTCAGTCTGGAGCCGGCCAATAAATTTGTACATTCTGATCAATTTTCTCCGAGGCGGTGACAAAAAAGTAACCTTTGTCACGGCGACTTCTTACCCAGTTCGGGTTGAAACATACGCCAACAGTCCAACAGAATACTCCACACGTTTTGTTTTGTTTTTAATCTCCACTGATCTCCCACGTCACTCTCTGCTACCGCAATCAGGCTCAGGCTCCAAATTTACAGGAAACGCAATTTGAGCAGACATAAAATCCAAAGAAAGAACATCACAGAGACTTCCCCCCCTGGCGTCTTTCGGAGGAGGAGGTACTTTAGGGGGGGAAACACGGACTCATGGCCTCTAAAATCTTGGCTACCACATTTGCATTTTTGCTCTTTGGGTTGTTTCCTATGCCCACATCGCAAGCTTTGGGACGCTGAATGTACGCTACACTATTCCAAAGTCGGTATGTTTTCACCGCTCGGCTTCTACTTCAGCTTCAATGAATAAATAAAAACATTGAATTGAAATAGAGCTGCATGCATTCGTGGCAATCAAAAAGTTTTATTGAAAAGTTGCTTTTAATGATGTGATCTGATTGGATTTCCCTCACAAAAAAAGCATATTCAAAAGTATGTAGATGATATAAGCAGGTTTGGTTTTTGGACATTTCACATGTGGATCACGTGTCAAACTTGGTCCAACCACAAACATTTAGGGAGTGAGCTTGGATTAGAGACGTTTTTTTTTTAACTCCCCGTAGTGTAACTACTGTATGTCAGTAAACAGTCTGTAAATCCACTCGCTGTCTGAACCTCTTACGACACCCATTGTCTGTCTCCTCCGTCCTTGTGGCCAAAGTGTCACTAAAATGCCGACGTTCCTACACAAAGAGCCAAATACGAGTACGGCACTGAGCTGTTGTGGCATTTGTCTGATCCCTGACGAGTTCTGTGTGGGCGAGACAGCATTGATCTGTATGGGCGAGGGGGTGGCGTGAGTCATAGCCCCGAGGACGGTAAAACTTTTCTTTCGCTCTTGGTTCATAACCAGGATCCTTTCATGTGCAAAAATAAAAGCTGCACCTGGTGCTCAGAGGTGTAAATACATACAAATCCACATGAATGGATATAGTACGTGTGTGTATTAACACTATATAAAACGTGGGTTACATGCAACTGAAATCTGAAACCAGGGCTTTAATTAATGATTAGTGATTTTATTTATGACTGACCAATCTCTCCTTTTCTCCGTCGATTGTTTGGGCTATAAAATGTCCAAAAAAATACCCACCAGGATTTCCCAGAGCTGTATGCAACACTCCGAAACCCAATGAAAATAAATGTCCAATGATATCAAATAGAGGCCCATAAACAAGCAGCAGATCCTGAATTCAGGAAGCTGGAAGCTGCATCCCGGAAATAAATGAAATTAAAATGAACAAACAGTTAAATTCATCTAAAACGAGAATGACAATACCGTCGACACCACCAGGTTTTGGGGAGTCTAAGATCCAATTATTCAATATATGATCATAATATAATAAATTATTTAAAAGTTCTTATGATATATAATAATATATCTTTTGTATATATATATATATATACATATATATCTGCAGTGTGACACTACCAGTGAACATAATCCAGGCAGCAATTATTCCATCTGGCAAACACCATTGAGTAGTATATCAATACAATGTTTAGGAGGCAGGGTTGAGTGTGGATATGTTGTTATGTACAAACCCCTTTAGTCCAGCAGCAAGTAAATACAAGGCCGTATTAAGTCCCCGCGGTGACCTAGTCTTAATGGTAAATAAGTATGAAAGTAAACATAAAATATACTGCATGGCCATAAGTATGCGGACACTGGAACATTCCAGCCACTTACCTGAACACCACTCTCAGTCCTCCCTCCAGATGTGGAGCCTGCTGCAGGGATCTGTTTCCATCCAGCCAAAAGAGCATCAGTGGGGTCCGGCACCGACGGTGTTCCCGGGGTGGCGGATGGGGGTGACGTCGGGGCTCCTCCGAGACCAAACTGGGAAAACCACTTCTCTGTGGAGCTGGGAGCATCGTGACGACCTCACATTTCAAGCGCTGATGGTGGTCATCAGGCAGCGCCCCCCGCTCCAAGACCTGTCCTGCTTTATAAAGTGATACATGGATGTCAGACACTGTGATTGTCCTTCAAAGCATCTTGGAGAGAAAACACACTAACTCACAGTCTGTTCTCCCCTCTAGTTACCACCAGGAGGAACTGATATTATCTGTGCATTAGCCCCGGTCGTACGGCTGCATGATTACAGGATCACTTTGGTATCATAAACGCATCGCAGTGAGTAGTAAACCCCTGGGGCAAAGCAAACCAACGTTTCGCAGTAGACGCTCTGCCTCTCGAAAACCCCCAGACTCCTCCTCGAGCCTCACGAAGGTTTCTCTCCTCCTTCACGCGGCTCAAATCAGTCCGTGACACCATCAGCACAAACCGCCAACATCCAGCCTGCCAGCTCCAACGTGGAACTGCGGCGTACGTCCTGTTTTTTTTTTTTTTTCCCTAACTGCTGTGGCAAGCGCGCCCGAGGCCCTGAAAGCTCCGATGTCTGACTCGAGGGGAAAGTGGATCTCCGGCTGAGAAAAAAATGGCATCTCGAATTATGTCGGAAAAAAAAAGAAAGAGGAAGTTGAGAGCTGGAGGGGTAAAACCAGGCGTACGTTTGTTTCTGCGTGTTCCTGTTTGCACTGAGTTTGAGGGCACGCAGCAGAGCATCTCGGGACGAGAGTGGATATGTGTCTGTGCTGCTCTTGTCGTGTAAGCAGCTGCTCTTTGAAATGGCTTCATTGCAACTGCAATTATTTTCACAGTTGATAAATCATTTGGTCAGAAAATAGTCACAATTTCCTGAAGTTCTATTGGACGTCTTCAGGTGTCTTTTTCTGTGCAACAGACAGTCCAGCACCCAAAGATAATCAGTTTACTGTCACATTACACAAAGAAGAGAAGCAAATTCTCACATTGGCGAAGTGGAAAATGACTTAAATGATTACTTGATTATCAGATAGTTGCAGATTCATTTTCTGGTGATCAACTAATTGATTAATCAACTAATCGTTTCAGCCTTAGTCTTCATACATGTGCTTATTTTTATTTAGAATCACGATGCTCATTACTTGGACATTGCTTGACAGTTTGTTGGTAACAGTAAAAAAAGTCCAGGTCAAACCTGGTAAATGCTGGACCACCCTTCATCTGTTTGCTCTCCTACTCACTGTGCTCACAAATACAGTCATTTAAAGCAGCTGAATTCCCAATAAAGCTGTTCTCATTTACATGTTTTTTCTTTCTGTTGTCAGACAACGGAACAAGTATGAAATAATGACTGAAACGTGGCTCATTAAGACTAAATGTTAACTAGCAGTCACTTCCAGGCCATTTCCAAGCTGCTGCTCTGCTAAAATCCTGATTTTATAACCACGACGTCGTCTGACAGAATCACCAGACACACAAGTTAAAGACGACGGCTGTGCTGTGATTTCAGCTTCCTTTACTTGGAAAATGATCACTCAGAGAGAAAGTTAGAAGCCCATTCACGTCCCTGTCAGCTGTCGTGCGGTCAACTGAATGAAATGCATAGAGAGGTGGGCCTGTGGAGCGAAAGCCCGACGTCGCATTCGCGGGGCAACGCTGGCGACTCTCCTCCACGGAAAGTAGCTAAGGTTTGTCCAGAAAGTCGCTGGATTTGTCGCCAGAGGCTTTTGTGAAGAAAAGTCACTAAAGGGTGTGAAAAGTAAGTAAATCTAGCGACAAAGGTGCTAAGTTGGCAACACTGCCTGTAAACGCCCCCCTGATGATGTAATAGGAACTGTTTGTGCCAATTCATTTTGAAAGAGCAACGGCCAATGGGGGCGCTCCACCAGCTAGTTTTATTATTCCATTGCTGGCTTGGGTCTCTTCAGTCTTTACACATGTGCAGCGGTGGCGGGAGCATTCTGATCTTTTACTTGAGTAAATGTGAGTATACCACCAATATAGAAATACTTTGTTACAAGTAAAAGTCCTGCATTCAAAATGTTACTTAAGTATTAGAATCACAATGTACTCAAAGTACCAAAAGTGAAAGTACTCATCATGAAGAATGGCCCATTTCAGAATAATATAGAATAATATAATAATAATATATATATATATTATATTGTAATCATCGATGCATTAATCTACATCTCATTTTCATGTTGCAGCTATTAAAGGCGGAACTACTTTAAATACTTCTGTGCAGTTTGAACTACATCAATACATCATCATTTATTGGTCATTTGTTATTTATTTGTCGATTGTGTTTTGTATTAATAATCTTTATTTACAAAGTAACTATTACCTAAGGCTTTAATGGAGAAGTACCTCAAAACCGTACTGACGTGAGGAAATGTACTTAGTTACTTTCCACCATTGCCCGTGTTCAGAGCTCCAACTGTGCCAGCACACACACACACAGACAGTTACCGGCTTGTCACTAATCCTGCCATCACAAGCATTCCTCCGCCCTCCCACGCTTCTTCTCCCTCTTCTTCTGAGCTTTCTTCTTCCTCTGCTGTCGCACCTGCGGCACAGCTGGTTCTCTGGCGCCGGATCAGCACCGAACACCGAGCGCTCCTGTCTGTGGGTGGCTGCTCTCCGGCGGCTCCGGCGCTGCTGTTTGCATCAGTCTTCATCCAACCGTTCTCCCTCCCCGGCTGGCACTCTCGGCTCCAACCCCCCTCCCCTGACACACACACACACACACACGCACACACACTTCTCCACAGTAGTTGAGCCGCCACGTGCCATCTGCTCCCATCAGGAGAGGGTGATTGATGCACCGCCTGTGTAAAAGCTACGGGGATGACTCATCGACTCCCCGCCGCGATGGATGGTGCAGTGAGAAAGTGTGTGTGAGTGTGTGTTGTCTAACGCATCCCCGTTTTCCTTCTCCTCCACATCTCACTCCTCTGCTTCTCCACCAATATAAGCCTGTACGGTCCCAACTTTCTGATCAGTAACCGATCACTTCTCGATCGCTTGTCCGGCTGATGGAGTCGTTAGCTCAGGCGAGGGATTCTGAGATGATCTGATTCTGTGATTCAGAGGTGCTGGCAGGCGTACTTTTGAATTTAGGAAATAGCAACGCTAGGTGCCTTTATGCTAAGCTAAGCTAGATGCTTCTGGGCCCCAGCTCCGTACGGAGCTCGCTGACCTGAGAGTGGTATCGATCTCCTTGTTGTAACGCTGGTTGCTCTGAACTGTAAACTTGACAGTTCCCGCATTAGGACGACTTTCAGGAAGTGGGTGAGGCAGCTACTACTGTGTAACTAGGTCAAATGTGATACATCCCTTCAGCGTCTTACATCGTACCAATCTTAATTATTACCAATGTTACGTACAAGGTGAACAACAATAAAATAAGGAATAAAATATGAATTACAATATGTAGTATTGGAATTAATGAAATTATGATAATCGCCTCAATTAGAAGAACTCGCTCTCTTTGCTTTCCCTCAGCAAGACAGCAACCAAGCCTGTTTCTCAAAATGTTAATTATTCCTTTCATCAAATCGGATTGTGAGTCTGTGTAACTGCAGCTAAACGTGGGGAATTTGTCCGTCTCTTCCCCGGTCTTCATACCAGGTGAAAATAACTCTGTTCTCTATGTACTGTCTTGCACCAAAGGTCTCGTAGAGGCATGGGCATCTGCTTCCTAGCAGAGATTTATGGGGCCCGCACTGAACAAATGCCAAAAGAAAATGGATAATTAACAGTTTTGAGGCCCTCAGTAAACTGTTGTCTGGGGATCCAGAATTTGGAGTAGTACCTCTAGACTTGGCAGCCGTAGTTTGAGTTTGAATGTCATCATTATCATCTTGAAAAACAAAGCAACACAGGGGAGGAAACGCTGCTGAGTACGAATCAAACACAGTGAACGCGCTGGTTTTGAGCTTCACATGTCTCTCTTTCCCTTCCATCTTTAATTTGTTTCCCAGACGTATTTTCATATCTGAAAGCAGCCTCACATTGTGCCATCGCCTGTGAATGCAGAGCTGTGATCCAATTCATCATTGAGATGCAGATGAAGGGCCAACCTGCCTCGGGCTCTGATCGCGGCTTTGGAGTCAGCCGCCAGGGTTGTTTGTTCTCCCCCTCCGCGATTTCAGCTCATCATCCGGCGCAGGGACTAACAGGATCTCCTCCTTCTTCTCAAAAGCAGCTGTGCAGCCACTTTACCTCTCAGTGGCCTCATTGTGGTGTGTGAATCCGTGTTAAACCACACTCAGTGGAAGTGCACAACGACACCGTGTTGGTGCATAATCTCTCTGATACAAAACAGACTCAGAAGAACACAATGCAAGTTCAAAAATACGACACATTGAACAAAAACATTGTATATTAGATGTTATGCTATGACAGGACGCACTGATACCTCGACCAAATAAAACCATTCAAAATGATTTAGTCACCATTGCCCATGATTATCCCGCCAGAGTTTTTTATCATATTTTCTACAAAAACATAAAGTAAAAGAATTATGAAATGTTAAATAAGCTAATAAAGTTGAGCTCATATCACAGATAATAATTAAAAACCATTAACATCCACATTCAGGCCTACACACGGTTTAGAAGCTACCAAGTGACCTGAGCTGCATGCTAAACCAGAGCACCTGGACGAAACCCACGCAGGTACGCATCGATGCAACCTCAGCCGAGAGTGCAAACCACTGCAGAACGGAATTTGGGCGGCTTCAGCGTCCGGTCACGGCACTGCTGTTCACTAAGAGCGCTTCAGCAGCGTTCACAGCTCAGGTCACTCGTTACACATGCAAGTTGAAAGAAAAATCGACCTGAGGTGCAAAAGCAGGCTATGGGCTACGCGGTGGCGCGTTGTGAACGTACGGGCAAAGTGGGAGCTGTTACGCAGCCACAAGTAACTGGACGTACCCATCGAAACTGAGGCCAATCTGTTCTGTCTGATGCACGTGAGACGGTCACTGTCCCAACATGTCCTTTTTAGGCGGCTTTGAGAAAGGAGCTGTCACCCTCCCACAAAACTTCCTGCAACAATCTGCATTTTCCTTTGCCAATCTTCAGGTAAACCGGTTAAAATTTGGGCTAAATTTGGATGAAAACTGAAAAACCAAGTGAAGTCAAATGGCTGCTCAGTCTGATTGTCAGGCCAAGCCAATGCGCAGGGCTGATAGCTACATAGCTAGCTATGTCCGTTAAAAATATAATGAAAGTAAAACGGCCAGAAAGAGTGGCCAACGTGGATCAGATCGGCAGCAGCTGTACAGGTTGTTGTCGTTGTAAGTCGACTTACGGAAATAAAAAACGACGTCATATCTCCTCAGCTGCTTTTCCTGGTTCTGATGTTGATCTGTGTGAAACGATGAGGAGACTGGAACCTCCCTCACATCAGCACATGAAACAGGCAGAAATGTCACATTGTCCATCATTTCCTTCCTTTGAGTTCGATCGGCTCTCTTTTAATTCCGTCGTGTCGTCGGGCCCCCGTCAACGGCTTCAAGTGCGTCGACTAGAGAAATTGCTCCACGATGCACTCAACTCCTGATATTCATATTATACTGTACTGTACTGTACAATTTTCAGGAAGTTTGGCTAAAATTTGCGCTGCATTGGGAAACGTGACTCGTAGCAGGCACCAGTTCGTTTTGATGACTCCAAATGACCTGGCAGTTCAGTGGCCAGGGCTGGTGGAGTACGAGCCATCTGCGAGCGGCGAGCTGCCGTTGGACCAAACAGGTATTTGGCTCCGTGGTTAATACCTCGGGAGAAAAATGAAGTGACTGGGCATTTGCACAAGCATTCGCAATGTTGAAATCACCCCGGCCTCTTTAGAGAATTAAATCCAAACATGCCGTTGCACAACACATTTACATTGTCCTCAGCTGGGAGTCAGATTAAAGGCTTTTCTCGGTGTTTTCAGAAACACATGAGATTCAAACGCAGCCTCTGTTTGAATCAAGTCTTATCTCTGTTGATGTATTCATTTTTATTTGCTCCAAGGGAGTTCTCATTACAGGTTCCTCCAAGTGTAAAGCAAATAAAAACTGCCACAATACCATGATTGATGATGTAAGACAGCAGATAGCTTGTAAAAAAATGCGTGCGGGGGATATTAAAGACTGCAGGGTTGAAATAACTGGACGGTGAATAAACCTCGGTGAGGGACAATAGATTGTTCACGGTGGCGTATAATTATCACAAACGAAGAGAATACGAAATCCTCCGGGTGAATAGAAATGAAAGTTAGCGGGGAATTTGCACGGCCGGTGTGTGGAGGCCGAAGAGTTATCGCTTTGGCCCAAACGAGGAAAGTGCAGCGAGCGCTGTCAGTGTCAGTGAGTCCACCTCCTTTGGAAACGCTGATCTCCGGAAATGTAACAACCACAGCACCTTGCTCTTTTCAGCCATTTGCCCTTTTAATCACACTTTCCTCCGAGTTGAAATGAGGTTCCGGGTGACGTGCATTTCTGATATACTGTAGGTAAATTGGTGAACTTTTAGTCTGGAAGCAGGCCAAGGGACATGGCTCAAGGTGCCCCTCCCGCACATACACACTCTTTGTAACAGTGCAGTTGTCAGTATCCTGCAGGTCGGAGTCTTCTGAGAGGCTGAGAGAATTTTTTTTGGGATCATTGCAGGTTTTAAAATTCCTTTGATGAGATGTTCGTAGCAAAATGAGACAATCCTGGCGAAAACTGGCGCCGTCTGCGGTACGCGCTGGTTCTCGCTCCTTCATCCCAGTTTCCCGGATTGTCAAGTAGCTCCCTCCTTAAAGTTTTTTTGGTTTGCGATCTGCTTTAGCGACCCTGCGGGGGCCCGTACGGACGAGCTGGGCATCCTCTCAGATTCGTTAATTCCCCATTTAAACCATGAGCGGCGGTCTGGCCAAACACTCCGTCCGTTGGTTGGAAAGGAAGACGTACACAAATGGCTCTGAGGGCCTTTGAAAGAGGGAACGTGTGCCCTCTTTTGAAGATGAGAAGCAGTTTTGTAGCACACGCACACCATTAGCCCGGCACAACAGAGAGCCCCCCGGGGCCGAGCACTCGTCCCGTACGTGGGAAATTAGTGTGAGGAGCAGCGCTGCAAAGGCATGAATTAGATGTTACAGTCTATTTGTCGAGCCGCAGTGTTGTCCTCCAGCTATTCCACTACAGATACAGGCAGCTGCTTAAAGGGCCATGCCGCTGTTTTTAATGTGCAGAACCATTAACTGCAAATCAAGGATACTTTACACTTTAATTCACTGGTTTCAAAAATAGAGGTGCATGTAAATTTTTAGATTATTAGATTATCATTATAACTCTTCGTATGCTACATGTGATTTACACTGCATGACCATAAGTATGCAGACACACTCCACTTACATTTATCTTTTTTTTTTCAACTTGGTCTGAGGCTGTTTTAGATGGTTAGAAGCTCCTTAATTCCAGTGAAGGGAAATCCTAATTTTGCAGGAGACAACCGTGCACAAAGCCAGGTCAATAAAGAAATGGTTTTCCCAGTTTAGCGTGGAAGAACTCGAGCGGTCTGCCCAGAGCCCTGACCCGAGCCCCATCCGACACCTTCCGGAAGAACTGGAACGCCGACGGATATATGTCTTATGTTATGTCAGCGTTTCAATCCTCACCCAGCCAACTCTGTACCCAGACAAACATCTCGAGGACGTGAACAATCACACGTCGTTAGCAGAGGAACTCTTCCCATCTCTACCAACAGTCCCATATAAAGTGAGCGTGGCACCGTGCCCCTGTGGCTGGATGGGAGCAAATCCGTGCAGAGAGGCTCCAGCATCTGGTGGGAATCCTGAAACCACAAGAGTTGAGGCTGTTACAGTAGCAGCAACATGTTAGATTATCACATACAGCTGAGTGTTCCGGTGTCCACATACTTTTGGCCATGTAGCGTACCTAGGAGGTCCTCAGTTGTCAAATTGCTGCTCTGCATTATATCCATTGTCTCTCCATGTTGTTTTTCTGCACTGCAAATATAGATTGCATTTAGTTATTTTGCTTAGTTTTTAGTCACTTTTTTGAAGTAAATTAAAAGAAGACGTCTCAACATGTGACTAAAGAAACCAACCGGGCAGTTGGAAGATGGTACGAGGGAAATGTGAAAGCACATAGGAACATTTGCGTTGATTACTGTGACCCATGTAAGTAGCTATTAAACTCTCTAACCTTGTAAATATGTAAACGGTTAACACCCAGAAAACCTCTTGAATACGCTGTAAGAACATAAACCCGACAGTAAATGAACCCCCTCCCTCAAATCTCACACACAGGATCACGGATCAATAGTCCAACACGCCTACTTTTATTCATTCAGTCTGTGTCTCGTTATCATTGAGCGGTGCAGGCATTTTCAGAAACACCCTTGTGGTGCATTAAAAACACATAAATTAAACCAAGGAGACACATGATGAGTCGCTCCGCCGCGGCCGACTCCCACATCTCTTATTTTGAAGAGTCCTTGAGCACACGAGCGTTGTTGCCGGCGTGTCGGTGCTGTTTTGGATGCCGGGTCCTCCGTGAAGAGCCAGTACACGTTACGTTACACCCGAATCATGACTATTAGCACTTCGCGTCACCACAACATTTCAACAAGCTCCGTGTATGAATCACCTTATTTCCGCAGCCGGCATCTTATCGCACGCTAACAGGTGTCGCGGGTCGAACAGATCTCAGAGGCTGAAGTGTTTAACCTTTCTCAGATTGACTGCCTCCGAACAGCCGGCGTAATTCTTCTGAGGGGGGAATTGTTTGCCGGTCAGTCTGAATAAAGATATCACGGCCCGGATGCTACTCGTCGTCTCTCTGGCAACACCCTCCACAAGCTGGAGGGAGCCCGTGCTAATTAGAGAAGTGCCGCCGTTCGTAGCAGGTGGGAACATTTTACACATTTAGATCACACTTCTTCTTGTGGGCTTCGCCAAAGCCTTGGTAACTGAGAAGGTGATTCACCCAAGAATCTGAGCGGAATAAAAAACGCTGGTTTGTTTGAACCAAAATAAAAAACGTTTTTTTCTGGCACGGCTTTGATGAAAATGTGATTTTCGGCTGCTTTCCTCCATTTCACACGACTATCGATTCGCTGTAAAATCATGTAAGTTATTTTCAAAGCAAACATTTTCCCCGCTGTCCGAAAGCTGCGATTTTAAAGGACCATTCTGTTTTATTACAACTTGGAATCTTTTTTGTAGGGTTCAAAAAGTTAGCAGCTGAGATCTGTGAACACGGCGAAAAGACTACAACAAAGTCTGATGGGGCAAGAAACCAGAGCAGGAAGATGATCAGACACGTCGTAATGGGTATATTATAATCGGTCAGCAAGTGTTCGATCATACTGACGAGAGTTGTTAAGCAGATTTGTTTTCCAGTTATGTTTTTTTCTCTCTACGTGGGTTTCCATCCACCTTTTATGCGCAAATCTGACAAGAATCTCGAAATGTCGCTGAAAGGTTTTTACGCTCGTCTGAGGTGGAAAAGTTGCAATCAGTAATATCAATACAGGCAAAATGTGACAATGTGCACCGAAAATAGGCATTAGTAAGAAAGGAGGACGCACGGCAGGAGCACGTGACTTTCATGTCCACCGAAGAGACAAACGATAGCGGCAGACAGAACCACCAGCGATGAGGAAACTTTAACGTTGCTCGAATGAGTACTTAAGGTTTAACTGGAGCTTGAGGTCTTTTAATCACCTCAACTCGCTGCGTCCTCTTCTTCTGCAGCGGCTCAATGGCACCTGGCAGGAAAAGTAACTCCACCAGCCGTTGATCATGACTGTAGCGGATGGAAACCAGCATTAATATGCTTCTTCCATCGCAGAAAACTCGGTTAGAGTTTGTGCTGCGTCTGGATCGAAACCCTCCTACAGTTTGAAGGTATTATGGTAGTTATGTCTGAGTATTAATCGACTCTTCCTTAGCTCCCATAACTGCTCCGGTTAAATGTTTTAGGTTTGCGTCTTTGGAAAGTGCATCCCTCCTGTTCTTTTTAGATCTTTCTGTATTCTGTGCTTTGTATCGTAGAGCGTTTTTCTTCCGTCCATCGTGCTACAGTTTTGAGCACTTGACACCGTCGTCGGAACCTAAAGGAGATTAGCTTTCACCTCATCGTGTCCCACGTCCTCAAGCGGCTGAGTGGAAAAAGTGGCATCGTCTTGTCGCCCTGTGGAGCTTTTGCCCACTAGTATCACTACGGGTCGGTGCTTTTAAGAGCGGGTCCCCGTTATTTAATGCAGACCGCCTCTAATGAAAGGGCTGCTAACTTCAGCAAACGGTAGACAAGGAAGGCCGGCTAAAGAAGCATTTTCTAATATGATTATCAGAAGCTTGGAATAACAACTAAAAGTAAGGAGATTCATCTAATTCTTTACTACCTTTCATACAAGACATGCAGCTTAATGTATATGTATATGAAATGTTACGTGTATTCTGGAAGGACAGGTTACTTATGCAGGCTGTTAGGCCCGATGATACACATCATGCTGCGTGTTTGTGTTGACTGACGGCTGTATGGATCTGCTTCGGTGAGGTTTTCGATTTTGTTCTGTTCGTGTCCTGTTTTGTTTTTATTTTTCTGTAGATTTTCGGTATCCCCCTCCCATACCGCCTTCCCAGTATCACCGTGTCTTATGGGAAAAAAAGATTGTGTTGTATTACATCGCTTTGACATCCTCTTTACAATCGATTGAAAGCAGGCTATTTGGACCATGCCGCTGGCGTCCTTGGTGGGGAACTCGAGCTTATTTTGATAAGGGTTTGGGTCATTACTGCGCTGCGCTCTAACAGGATCCGGACAGTGGTGTTATGTATCTGCCTGTATCTGGTGTTACTTCAGATAAAGTGGTCCATCATTTACAAGAAAGGGAGCTTCGAATTATTCCGGTGGCAGTGTGCTCTTCTAAAATCGGACTGATCCGCTTTCTCCCGTGTATTTCTTTGACGACATTTTTTCCCCATGCTGATCTCCGTCGAGGAGATCGAACTCCTGCATGGCCACGGTTACTTCGAGCTTTGACCTCTGCACTGTTGGATGTGGATAATGCGGCTAATCTGTCTGTGGCTCTTCTGGAGCCTCAACAAAGAGAAAGTAACACACAAAGAAGAGGAGGCTGGATCGCACACTGTGATATTCCCTCCTCTCCTAGACACACACACACACACACACACACACACATGCCCTCCCCCCAGGTCAACCCTCCTGGATCAGTATTATCACATCTGGCCCAGCGCTGAGCAAATCCCCTCCATATTTTTTTCAAGTTAGTGAGAGAATGAATGAGAAAGACGATTAGCGAGCATAAGCCACTGTGTGTGTGTGTGTGTGTGTGTGTGTGTGTGTGTGTGTGTGTGTGTGTGTGTGTGTGTGTTTTGTATGCATGCCTGTATGCTGCCATGTGTGTCATTGTTGATGTGAAGTCACGTGTGTGTGTGTGTGTGTGTGTGTGTGTGATGGCACGGAGGCTGAAATCATGCTAGCCGAACCACGGCAGCTCGCCAGCAGCGGCAGCAGCTCGTCCCGCTCTATTGTAGACTGGAGACAAAAAAGAAAAATGAAAACCCCAGAAAACAAAATGAAAGCCAGCAGCTCTCTGTCTCTGTTTGCTCGGCACAGAAACGACACAGCTGCTCAGTGAAATCTGTCATTTTCACGGCACAAAGCAGCAGAGGATGTCATTGTGTCAAAAACCAGGGGAGCTTGTCCAGCAGTGTGCTGTTTTTTTGCCCCTGCTCAAGTCCAAGATGTCCATCCAAACAAGTAATTCAGTCTATTTCTGCTCCATTCATTCCGAGCACTCTGTTTGAATTCATACAAGCTGTGGTATTAAAGCATACCGTCCTTTCGTGGATTTGTCCATCGTTTCTGTTAGTAATATAATGTTCAGCAGATTCATGGCTGAGATCTGGGGACGTCCTGAGGCAACAAACATGAGCAGCGACCTGGTCATCAGGATTCCACATGGTTCTTTTTCTTCAATGTGCTTGGAAACGTGGCAGAGAGATAAACAGTCAAAGTTGACTCTTGCAACATTATGAGCAACCAACACTAAAGGGGTCAAAGGTCAGAGGTCACGGTGAGAATGATTATTTCCGGCTGAAGTGAAATTAAATTGCATGTTTTTTCTCCCTCTGCTTTCCTTGTGCATTCCTTTGAGAAAAAAAAATCAGTAAACCAAAGGGATGTGCTGACGGACCTGGAGACTGTGTTCCAAGATGGAGTCCCTTCTTTTTCCCTTTTTTTTCCAGCAAAATTGTTATGGCGAAAAAAAATGCTCAGACAGCCTCGGGCTCCTACTGGTCTCGGGAGCGGTGACCGCACAGACCGGTCCACAACTCACTTGGGATTTACTTTTCTCTTGGTTACTTTTGGTTACACTTCGCTGACCTCCAGAGGCACGATCCCGGAATCTTTACGCAGTTGACACTGACTGCGTGGGGTCTGAAAAACTTGCTACATCTCACACTAAGCGCAATGCCCCCTTTTCCTCGTTTCTGGTGCCTGTACGTGGATCTTAGAGTTATAGCAATAGGAAGCCGATGTAATTCATTCACACTGTAATGCAGGTCACCACTACGGAGTATAGAAATATGTACATATTTCACTACGTGTGTGTGTCTCCTTGCAGCTGCTCTTGTCAGCGGCCCCCTTACATGTTTCACTACATGTATAATTACAACAATCGTCCGGGACAACGGATATCAGCGGATGAAGTGTTTCATTTCCATCTCTAAGTTTTGTGTCAGAGACGCTGCTTTTAGAGTCAGCGAAGGGGAAAGAGTCGCAACCTCGGAGCGATGCAGCACAGGGTTCCTGCGTCTGATCAGAATCTGAGGCCTCCGGTCAGGAAAGTCTTATGACAGGGAGAGTTGTGACGTGGTGTATTGATATGGTCATGAACGCTACTGGAGTTTAGTCATATAGCGACGTATCATATATGCTGTCACGAGTGTTCGTATTTAGGGAATGTTGGTTTTTGTTGTTATTGCTACCAGAGCTGCAGCAGGACAGAGTGGAAAGACTCAAAGAGAATTAATACACAGTTACCCCCATTATAGTGACCCATAAATAACATTAGCAGCATTGTAGCTAGCCACTTAGTGATCATCTTCACAAAACTTGTGATTGCACATCAAGTTACCATCATTGTATAAACTTCCTCTGTGACGTTTACATTGTTTATACCGAGTTTTTTCTTGGATCGATTGGATTCGTCAGCCTCTCGGCGACACTGACGGACACAAACGGCTCTGGCCGCGTAGTTGTGACATAGGCTGGTCATGTGACCTGATGTCACTTCTCCTAAGCCTCGGGAACTAGCGTCTGACACTGAAACTGCCTCTCAGCCAACACTGTCGCTAGGAGCTAAACGTGGACAGCGAACGTCTTTGCGTACAGCCAATCCAAACGGTTTCACTTTAAACCACATCTGCATGAATCAGTACCGTCACAGTTCTGTCGCTGGGTGACGGTGACTCAGCCAGAAAGCAGCCTGAGACACGACACGACCGCCGTTCCCCGTGAGCCATGACGGTGGGTCAGTGGACGTGCCTGCACGATACCAAGACCCTGAAACTGAAGCGGCTAAATAAGACCTGAGCCGTCATTCATTCGTGCTTTTTCTACATGTCACAATGTCTTCGAGGACGAAGGCCTGCTAGCTTTCCTGAACACATCTTGTGCTGCACCTCGCCTTGCTGGATGAGTACAAGACAAGCATCCACCTTGCTCAAATCAGTGTGCAGGCTGATGTAGCTGAGAAGCTAACCAGCCGTAGCACACTGAATAGGTTAAACACCTTCCTGCATATGTCAACATGGGTCAGTTCAGGTACTACATGTCTGTCTTTAGCTTCTAAGCTACAGTTACCAGGACAAGTTTGTGTACATTGTGAGCCCTGCTGTTATTTAAACATACCACATGCCCCCCGCCGGCCCACTCAGCCTTTCCTCTTTTTTTTTATTCCTTTAATTATAGAAAAATACTGATACATTTAAAAATCGTTTCAACATGAGATCATGGTTGTAATTTCAGCTGGATGAAGGAAATTATATAAATAAAATATTTTCAAATTGTAGCATTGGAAATGCCCATTTTAATTTTAACTACTACATCATATCTGTATTGTCCCCGGTGCACAAAGAGATCAAACGTTATTACCACACAGCTGTGGTTAAAGAAGTACTCGGATCTCTTACTCAAGTAAAAGTACCAATACCGCAGTGTAGAAATACTCTATTAGAAGTAATTACAAGTCCTGCATTACCTAAGTAAAGTACGAAAGTAGTAGCATCAGCACATACTCGAGGTACCAAAAGTAAAAGTACTCATTATGCAGCATGGTCCATTTCAGAATCATATATATTAAATCATGGATTACAGCTATGGACGCATTAATGTGTACATCCCTTTAATGATGCATCTGATAAAGGTGGGGCTAATTCCTCATCTGCGTTTGACCCATCTCTTTTACCGCTCTGCCTCAAACTTCGCCGCGCCCGAGGCTGTTTTTAGCCTCGTCCTTGCGTGGGCTAAATAAAAAACCACGGGTCATCAGATATTCTCTGGAGGAAGATCGGAGCCTTTGTGGAGTTTCATTTAACCTCCTGCTGCGTGAGCACTTAGTGTGTGTGTGTGTTTGGGTTGTTCCTTTTTTTTATTTTTATTTGAAGGTGGGTTAAAGGAATGAGGGCCATCCACACTCCCCTGCTGTGTTTGTGTCCCAAAAACAGGGTCTTTTCTGGGTTACAGTCTCAGGGCAATTTGGTGTGAGTTCTCTGAGTTCTGGGCACAAAGAGCCTAAAGGATAAAACCTGGCATTTTGATACACTGCGCTGCCAAAAGTGTGTGGACACCAACGCGTCTTACCCATGTACAGCTGCTGAACACCTTCTTACAGAACGGTGGGCATCCATGTGCCGATGTAACAACCTCCACTCTCCCGGCTCCAGGCTTTCCACTGGGTCTGGGAACCTGTATGTGGAGAAGGGCGTCCACGCATTTTTGGCCGCTCTGCCTGGTGCTGTTGGCCAAAGACCAATTAAAAGCACATTAAAAGAGCGTAACCGTATACTTCACCTCTGCCTGCCCAAGCATGTGGTGTCCTTGCAGACATGGAGCATGTCACAGAAGTTCAACGTATGCGTGGAAATACTTCACTGCATTCAAAACTTTACTTAAGTAATAGCTCAAGTATTAGTATCCTAAAGTATACTTAAAGTACCCAAAGGAAAATAACTTATTATGCAGAATGGCTCATTTCAGAATATTGTAAATTATATGACTGGTTTCTAATTATTGAAGGATTAATGTGTGGGTTTTAATGTTGCAGCTGGTAGTTGGAGCAAATTCTAATTACGTCATATACTGCTGGGTAGCTTATGAATTGAGGATCAATAAAGTTTAATCTTATATTAACCTATAACAACAGACCTATAACATTAGATATATATATATAGATTTTGTATTATTAAGCACAATCTACAAAGTGACTGGTAACTAAGGTTATTAAATAACTGTAAACAGTTACTTTCTGCTACTGCTTGTGTGTGTTTTTAATGGTTTTTGAGTGGCTGATGTCCAGTTCGTCAGGGTCACTCTGTTTTGAATATTTTCATTGAATCGCTTTACTTACTTTCACTGCACTGTTGCGTTTGTTGTAGTGTAGCTTCTGGCCTGTGTCAGTCTGTCTGTTGGGTCCGTTGCCGTGTCTTTATGTTTTATTGCCCCGAAATAGAATTTAAACATACACTTTGTAGCACGTGACAAAACCGGATTACGTATCTACAGAAAGACATAGTGGACAAACTCGTGTACTGTACAGTGTGTTTGTGTGTTTGTCTCTTTTGTGTGTGTGCGTGTGCCCAAAGAGAGACGACGCCAAGGCTACAGCTCCGTCCTGCCTTCGGATCAGCCAATGATCGGCTACTACATCGATACACAGCAAGACACACGAGAGCATCCGACTCAATTATTCATGACTAAACTCTTTTGTCCCCGGTTAGCAGATCAATAGCTGCTATAATCAGCCTTCCACTGAAGGAAAGTAGCTCACTATGCACATTATACGTTGCATATTTTGCGTCCCTCTATTATGTCCAAGCTCCGACTGTCTCATGTGAGTGAATAGAAAAAAAGCACGAGTAGAGGAGCGTGGCCAGCAGTCCCATGAGACTTCAGCGCTTTCAGTCACAGGCAGAGCCGTTCCCGTCGAGCTGGGCGCAAGAGCAAAGTCACAGAGACTCAAAATGTCCTGTTTTTGGACTCCCGATAGCCTGTAATTCAGCTAAGCCAGACAGTTTGGCTGTCCACAGTCATTTTATAGTATCACACTCCTCCTGCCAGACGCCGGGAACTGCGGCCCATCAGATAATCAGCACTTCGACTCAGTGTCTCCTCGAACCCACGAACCTTTGTGCACGGGGGCTGATTTGGCTGGACTCGTTTCAGTGGACGCTTCTCCAGTTGGTCTTTAGCTTGGTGTTTTTAGCTTGTGTGTTCCCAACACTGTGTCATTTACAGAGGCCGTAGATTCTGCCCTAAGCCGCAACAAGCCAGCGAACAGTTTCACTCGTAGGTCCAACATTTACACAGACACAGGGGCATTTAATCCCATATATACCACCCCAATAGCTTTCCACCCCTCCCTCCCTCTGCACTATTTTCTAACCCCCCTCTATATAAGCTGATGATCCGTTTGCTTAATAAAACTCTAGAGAATGATACTTGGGCTGCAGTTAAGCTTCTTAACTGAGATCCCTGTTTGCAAGCATGACCTTAAAATGTAGACTATGTCACTGCTGTTCATAGTTTCAAGGGGGAGAAGTCCTCACAGTGAGGTTTAAGTTACACGGTTTGTTTTGTTCCGTTAACGTTCAGGACTTGAATGTGGATGCAAACTAGTTCAAGCTGAGAAAACGAGCTGACAACAGATTAAACCAACTGTCCCCCCCATGTTGCCTACTGCACTGCTGTTTACTACTCGGGGCTGTGGCGAGCACAAATTTACACGGCATGCGGAGACATCCGTCAAAATACACCTTACTGGTAAAAGCAGCCTCTTTCTATTTATCTTGCTGGAAGGACAGAATCCTGTTTCCACAGATTCTAAGAGCTCCGGTGTCGTGCTCATTGGCAACAGCGAACTGAGCCACTCAGAGTTTTGCAGAAGCTGATGAAGAACGGGGATGTCATCTCTCTGTGCTCGAGCCGGAATCCATTCCTACTAAAATCAGCAACGAATGTGGTTCGGGTGGACGCAGCCGGACTGGTTGCTGAAAATCAACTCATTAGAACACCACCCTTTTTTTACTGACATATTTCCAGGGTCCCCCACAGGAAGTTTGTCAGCGGGGATGGTAACAGGTCCGTCACCAAGGGGGTGCAGATGATTTCCCTTAGTACTGTACATCGTGCCCTGCACAGTACTAAGTTGTCTGCAGGCCTATCGATGTGTTTGCCTGGTCTGGACATTAAATGTGTGTTGGTGGTTGCACGTGGAGACAGAGAACCCGCGGGCACACGGCTCTGTCAGCTCATTGCGGAGGCCCACGGAAATCTCCCTGAGACTGGGATTGTTCCAAACCCTCCTGACGACCACTCCATCGCTTTTACAGCTTTAGAAATGTGTGTGTGTGTGTGTACGAGTAGAAAGCAGGACAGTATGGAAAA
>NW_024401803.1:0-27500 GCF_016859285.1 Xiphias gladius | reverse complement strand
TCTTTCATTGGTTAATTTAGGCCATGTGAACACTGAAAATTAAGCACAGGTGAGTCTTATTTGTTTTTTATTTTGTTTCAGAACTAACTAAAAGTAAAAGGATGCCAATAATCGTGTCAAGCGTACATTTTATGGACATTTTATTAAATAATCTGATTAGTTTTATTACATTAAAGTTATCAAGTTGGTGCCACAAGTAAAAAGGAGGAGAACACTTGGGGACAACAAGAATCAATCCAAGTAGCCAGGTGGATGCGATTATTCAAACAAGACAACAGGGGACAGCAGAATTCATGTATCAAAAAATGTAATATATCAACAAATTTGACTATAAAGTAAGCAAAAAAAAAATCAAAAATAAAACACTTAATTTTGTCATAATTAGCATGACCGCTAAAGGCATTTGTCAGTTAAAGTCGCTATAATGTACATTCTTATAGCAATGTATGAAAAACAGTATGATAAATATAGCTGCAAGCAGCACTTTGTGGGTTCTAACCTTTCTGCGCTCACCAGACGAAGGCAGTTCAACGCCACAATTAAAGCCATGAGCAGCAACAAACAGGTTTCGGGCTTGACAAAGCCGAGCAGAGTCACTTTAGTTTAATTGTGTTTAAATAAGGAGTGAGACCAATCACACACTTGTTTCATCATCATCACAATGTATGCAAAAAAAAAGAAATCTAAATTCAACAGGGTGACCATGACGTAAATAAACATCTTGTCTAACACATAGTAAATGCACTGGGGAGCTCATAAATGAAAAACTAAAATGTATTAATATTTTCCTTCAAAAAGAATTAGCAAAAGTAAATACTTGGACTGGAATTATTAATAGGCTTATGAAATGAGAAAAAGTGTAATGGAAGATGCTATTATGATGCTAAGCCATTTTTCTGCCCTGTTTCACCTACAATTGATCTAGGTTGTGTGGTATGCTTGAGTTATTATATATTCACACGTATATAACTTAAACAATCTTAAATACGCTTAACACTTAAGACTAGTCAAGGGATTGGAAAAACTGATTGAACTAGTGACAAATTATTGAGCCAAATTATTGATGCCATGAATATTGTCAGCCTCGATAATCCATAAAGTCAATAACTCAGTAATTATATTTTTACTATACTCAAAATATGTTCACCGTGATTAAACCAAAAAAATGGTATCACTAATTTATTGCAAACTGTTTAAATACTGACTGAAAATCCTCCAAATAAACTATTGTTATGTAGAATGTGACACAACTGCTTGGTGACAGACTTGTTAACTGTTTTTATAAATAATGAAAAACCAAGAATAATAGATTTTGTTTACTAAACTCAATGGTTGAGGAACCCAGACAAGCACTGTCCTCTCTGGAGCTTTAGCCAATCACCAAGCTCCTCTTTTCTAGATTTAATTAGAAAGTCTGAATATCAAAGTGAAGTCAGTGCACTTAGCCAAAATTTCTTAAGTACAACTTGAGTTATGAACTAATATGTAATAGAACACACGCACAGGCATTAATAATTGCACATTGAAAGTGCTGTCATTGGCCCCCAATCTATTGGAGGCTAACAAAACTTGGTGTGTATGTTCAGGACACAGTGCTGGATGTCTTCACTGACTTCATTCAGGACTGCTCTAAGACAACTTGAGTTATGGCCAATTCCCTGCTAAGCCCCACCATTTCAAAATCTTTAGATTTATGTTGACCATATTTTTTGACCAATCCTTATAAAAGAATTGTGTATTACAGTCTGGCAAGACTATATACCAAATTTGGTATGGATAGAGTCGGAATCCAAAAAGTCTATGTCATGTATCTGTTTTTCACATTATGCAAATTAGCAAAAAATAAATCATGGTGGCATTTATTGTCCAAGAATCTTTTCTGTAAAAGTCATTGAGCTGTATATCTATGCCAAATTGCAAGACATATGGACTCACGGTCTAGGTGGACCAGATTTTCAAAGTTTTTACTGTTTTGGCTGATAATTATACTTCCACCATGGGATTGAAGTCCCATTTCTTGGGAAGTATTAGCACATCATTTTCAGTTATGGTGCCAAGTTCCATGTGTCTAGGTCATTCCAGCTCACAGCATAAGATGACAAGATGAATAGGACCCACCCACATTCAACAATCAATATGACACTTAAGTTATCAGTCACTACGCGCCCCCAGATCATGTGCACCAAAATTGGTGAAATTCTGTACACCAGGTTTTGAAGGTACACCTTATATACATATACACACATATATATATACACATATATATTTGTGGTGACCCAATCTTGCCTTTTTATAGTACAATTCCGTATCTCAGTCCCACAAGGCTGTTATCCTATCTAAATACTGCTGTCTAAGGATAAACGTAAATATAGTAAGATTGTTATTCATGTTGGCGGTAACGTCATCCAATTATGCCAATAGGAGGTCACAAAAATTAATGTTGAGTCAGTGTGTACATATGCAAAGATAATGTCAGACCCTGTAGTTTTCTCTGGGCCCCTGCCTAATCTGATCGCTGGCTGTTGAGGTGGTGTCCAGCAAACGACCTGGGGTTTGTAGATAACTGGCAGACTTTCTGGGGAAGACTCATTAAGTCTCATTAAGAGAGACGGCATACGTCCCACATTGGATAGAGCGGCTCTCATATCTAGAAATCTGACTGAGTTTATTAAACCAAAACCATAACAACCCAGAGTTGACACCAGGAGGCAGAGTTGCAGTGTTACACGCTTCTCTGCGCTTCCATTTCAGCAGTCACCCACCAAAAACCACCAAGAGACTGTGTCTGCCCCCAATCACCTAAATGAATTAACTCAAAAATAAACAGAAGAGGATTTCCACATAAAAACCTAATAGAACATTAAAGAAGACCACCACTGCAAGAGTACAACAAAAAAGAAGATTTAAATGTGGACTCTTAAACATTATATCTCTGCCATCTAAAGCTGTATTAGTAAATGATCTAATATCAGATCGTGATATTGAGATATATATTAAGGACATAAACACCTGGAAGACCATCCATGACAAAGCTGTCACCAACCAGTTGTGTGACATTCTACATAACAATAGTTTATTTGGAGGATTTTCAGTCAGTATTTAGAGTGCATCATAGCACAGAGACAGCACTGGTGAAAGTTACAAATTATCTTCTAATTGCATCGGACAGAGGTCTCTGTACTTGTCTTGTTAGATCTTAGTGCTGCATTTGACACTCTGACACTCTGACTGGAACATTTAATTGGCATAAAAGGAACCGCTTTAAGATGGTTTAAGTCCTATTTATCTGATTGATTTCAGTTTGTGCACAGTAACAATAAATCTTCCATATACTTAAAAGTTAGTCAAGGAGTTCCACAAGGTTCTGTGCTTGGACCAATTCTATCCATCTTGTATATGCTTCCTTTAGGCAGAATATTATTAGGAAATACTCCATAAACTTCCATTGCTATGCTGATGATACCCAATTGTACTTGTCACTGAAGTCTGATGAAACCAATCTGTTAGCTAAACTTCAATCATGCCTTAAGGACATAAAGACCTGGATGACCAGCAACTTTCTGCTGTTTAACTCAGACAGAACTGAAGTTATTGTACTTGGCCCCCAACACCTCAGAAACACATTATCTAATGATATACTTACTCTAGATGGCATTGCCCTGGCCTCCAGCGACAACTGTTAGGAATCTCAGTTCTTTGATCAGGATATGTCCTTTAACTCTCACATGAAAAATAACTTCAAGGACTGCCCATTTTCACCTACGTAACATTGCAAAAATCAAGCACATCCTGTCTTAAAAAGATGCAGAAAAACTGGTCCATGCTTTCGTTACTTTTAGGCTGGATTATCGTAATTCCTTATTTATCAGGCTGTCCCAACAAGTCTTTAAATACTCTCCAGATCGCTGGCTGCACACCACCTACTGCCCCGGTGATCCTGCTCAACACGCACTGCTTCAATTATAATAAATATTATTATTATTATTATTATTATTATTATTATTATACATCTTTAAGTGGAACCGACATTCTGCTACGTTCTCTTTCCTCCCTTCAAATTTGCATGCTCATCGGACACAGAACCAATGAGTTAAACATTACTTACTGTGTCCACCAGTTGTATATTTGTATTGTGCATGCAGGCAGACATGTTCACAGATAGACCCTAAAAGGGGCTTGAGCACCTGTTCTTTTGCCCTCAGACTTGACATGCTTCAAAATATATAGTATCATTAATGTCTTAAGGCGTTTCTGACCTAATGTGACATAGATCTGGTCAACCTGCTAGAAGGAGTTCATCAAAGTATAACACGTGTCCTCTCCTGTTGTCAGTGGGTGGTGCTATGATTATGGCTGAATATCGGCATGCAGATTTCTTCAGACCGAGACTTTTATCAAATGTGAAGTTTGGGGTAGAGTTAACAACGTATATTTGAGTTAGAACAGCTTCCTGGTTCATGGGAAACAAAAAAATCCATAAAAAAAACATAAAAATCCAACGCCATACCACACACATGCCGTTCAATTTGAAGTCGGCTGGTTAATTTTCCATGGGGTGCTTGTTAAATAGGGTACTTGCACTGGTCAGTGCTCGGGCCCTAATAATAATAATAATAATAATAATAATGATCAAGAGTGCTCAGGCTCTATTAATAAACAGTGATTTAAATAGGGTCCTTGCACCGGTTGGTGCTCGGGCTGGATAATAATAATAATCTCTACAAAAACAATAGGCCCTAAAAACCGGCACAAACTCAATAGGGTTCTACCCCTTTAGGATTAGAATTTTAATAATAAACTAGCACAAATCCGGAAGGGTTCTGCCCTTTCGAGTTTAGAACCCTAAATAATAACACGACACATGACAAATATAGTTATGAATCTACAGAGAATTATCACCTGAATCTGTAGCTCCCCTCAGATTGACAGAACTTCAGCTCATTGTTTATCTCTCTGGACCATAAATTTACAGTTTTGGTAGAGCACACAGACACAGATGGAGACCAACTGGTGAACATAGTGGAGCATTTAGCAGCTGAAGAGCAAGATATTTCACTCAGGAACTGGTGGATACCAAATACGGAGCTAAAAGAGAGTGAATATTGACCTTTGATTCATCGGGTGGACAAACACCACTTCGAATGACGGATGTCGTGTAAGCAACTGCTTGCTACCAAATTCGGCATATTAACTTAAAAGGTCATGAGATGTCAGTGTTATGTTCACAAATTGTTTCCACTGCTCCCAAGTTGCCAAAAAAATCCAATAAACCAGGTTTAAATCAAGGCATTGCAGCAATAATTGGGATTAAAAATACTTATTTTCCCTAACCTGAAATTTACACTGATAGCAACAAAAGCTGTATGAGTTAGACAAAAAAGGACTGTCAGTAGAATTAATCAGATGTTTGGTGGGAGTGAAAATATGCTGACAATACGCTAACCTAGTCTGGTGTCAATCCGGATTTGTTCATGAAGCAAAGAGCGCTGTTGAAGGGCTTTTACTGTGAAGCAGCTGTGTTAGATGTGTAGAGTTTGTATCAGCAACAGATTAACATTGCAAAGTAGGACGGACATCGTTTCAGCTGTGCATCAATTGGTAGGAAAACTAGAAATCCCAGAAAATCACAGTCAGTGGATGAAAAGATTGTTCATCTTTTTTTTCTGTGGGGAAATAATTTGTTTAGAGAGGAAAATGTAAAAACTTTGAAACATTTTATACATTTGAAAATGTATGAAGTTTCAAAACACTGGCATGGACTGTATTGGGTTACAATATAAATGTTTTTTCTTACAATATTTGTCAAGGATCCACTGTGTATGCATTAGCCTTAGTGATAGATGGCTTCCCTTGCCACTTAGGCATCTTCCCTCTTCCCTCTTCCCACACACACAGACACACAGAAACAGATTGACATAAAGTAGCATGACTTCTAGAGTCTACAAAGTCACACACACACACACACACAATCAACAGTAGCACTCAGTGGAAAGATTAAATATGACCTTCCTGAAAGAGTGCAGGATGGGAAGCAGAGAGAGACACAGACAGACAGCGAGTGCTGCCACAGAGACCTGTCTGAAATCCAAAGGTAAACATGTAGGATCAGGAAAAGACACCACAAGAATGATAAATTCTGTGGATTAATCCACGTTTGGTGTTCTAGTGAGTATTTGTGGCAGCAGGATGGTGTATGTGGGATTGAGTCCAAATAAACTACGGTGCATGTGTTCATGGCAATGAAGGAACATGTCACCCAGTGCAACACTGTGACTCACTGATGTGTTTTTTATAGTTTTTGGTCAACAATGGAGGTCAATGGCATAGAGGAATCAGAGGATACATTCATTGATGGTTTGGTTCGGCACAAGGATTTTTTTTGACTGTAAGAAAAATTGGGAATATCAATAGTAAAGAGCTGGAGTCCACTTAGTTAACAAAGATTGGAAACAAGTTAAATGTCAATTAATCTATTTAAAAATAAAAATACTGATTAGAGCTGCTTTAATTTTGAAGTATCTAAATCCTAATCATAGCCAGCAATGACCATTGGTGACTGTCCAGATCAAGGGGCATTTAAATGTGAGGATATAAAGATAATGCTTCATAGTCAAAATTCGAACCTTCAATGCAGCAGGATTTTTTTTTTGTAGCCTTCCTAAGATCTGTGCCTCAACACTACCCTATCTCGGAGCTCTGCAGGCAGTTCCTTCGACCTCACTGCTTGGTTTTTGCTCTGGTGTGCATTGTCAGCTGTGAGACCTTGTATAGACAGGTGTGTGCCTTTCCAAATCATGTCAAATCAATTGAATTTACCACAGGTGGACTCTAATCAAGGTGTAAAAACATCTCAAGAGAAATGGGAGGTACTTGAGCTAAATTTCTGTTTTCACTTCATTATGAGGTATTGAATGTAGATTGATGATGACATTTTTTTTAAAGCATAAGGCTGCATAATAATGTGAAAAATTTAAGCAGTCTGAATACTTTCTGAATGCACTGTATATTAAGTTGTTGAGAAATGGGTGTACCCCTCTCTGTTTCCACAAAAGTCCATGCTACAACAGTCAAAATCTAACCAAATGATCTCGGCAGCTTCTGCTACATTGTTGTTTTATGTGGCATATCAGCTTGCTGTGTGTTAAAACATACTGTAGTACTATGTGTGTGTGTGTTTGTGTGTGAGAGTTGTATCCAGTTTTATGCAGCATCAGGGATTTTGAAGACAAACACAGACACATGCACTGACAGTGTGCTGGTCAGTGGAGGAGGGTTTAAAAGCTTGGCACAGAGAGAGTGAGTGAGGTTGGAAGAGGGGAAAGCGTCAGTGATGATGTAATCTGAGAAAAGCAGAAGGAAGAGGGAAACAGAACAGAGATTCTTCATTCCATGATCAAATACTGCTTTCCATAGAAGAAATATTGATAATCAAGGTATTTATTATCATGTATTGTACCTTTTACATACATTCACAGATGACTAGTTTATTTACGCCAATGTTAAAATTATGATGAATCCTATTTAAAAATTAATTTTTTTTAACAGAAAAAGGGCAATTGCCATACTTCTATTGATTACTAGTGTAATTATCATATTATGTTCTTTAACAATGAACAAACACTATGCTTTAAATACACTTGTGCACAAGAATATCCACCCTTGCAGTTATTTATTCATTGTACTGAATGATAAAAGAGAGACAAACTATCAGGGTCAAACATTCTCTGGTTCCAGCTTATCAAATGTGTGTATTTGCTGCATTTTTTGACTTGATAGTACACTAAATATCTTTGGTTATAAAAAACAAGCAATTTGACTCCAGGCAGGGGAAATAGCTAGACTTCAGTAGTGTCCACATATCATAATGCAAGTCACTTTTTAATCAATATAAATACACAGGTACTTCAATCAAAAAAAGGAACAAATGTCTTTATGATAAATCATAAATTGTTAACTAGTGAAATAATGAGTGAGTTTAATTTTAATGTGATTGCAAAGTTTTTGTAGAAACTCTTGACAATTAATTCAAATTCTTGGGAAGAACTAGCCCCATCTGTAATCTCAGCACGTTACTCTGCCATTTGGGTGATACCACAAATGTCTACAGTCTGCCTGGGATGGTAAAATGTTTGCCAAGGCAAAAACAATGTTAGGGTGCCTTCACACCTAACCGCTAGGTTCGGTTCAGTTGAACTCCATTGCATTTGCTCATTTAGTTCATTTCAGTTCATTTGGGCTGACAGTCAAACTCTGGAGTCCACTTGAAAGCAGACCAAGACACTACTTTTCAAGGGGTCCCGGTCCACTTCCAACCAGAATCTGGTGCAATTCAGTTGAAGTGTGAAATAAAAGTTGGGTCGTTTTCCAGTTTTGCTGGTCCAATCCAGTGTAGGAGCTTAAACTGCTTTTATTTTATACAAACTGGGTGACCCTATATTGGTCATTATGACAGGTTCTGGCAAATTTAAAAGTAGCCTACAACAGCAACCTGGGCCAATGGCGTCACAGTGCTAAATCAAACTTGTATTGAATTATTAATAAGCAATATGACCATGCAATTACCATAATATTAATATAATATAATGTTTGTTTATAAACAGACTAACAAAGCAACTAGTATCTGATGAGCCGTGTGCAATTTACTGCTGAGCCGAGGCTGGCAACATGAAGGACATCAAACTTCGGTAGAGGGAAGATGCGCACAGCATACATTTTGTCTTTTTACTAGAAAGTTCATGTGTTTTTTGGGGTGATGACAAGAGGAGACATGGCAGACTTAATCTCAAAGAAAACTATGTAGACGTCATATTTTATTTATTAAGTTAAGCTGAATGGTTGTTGTGAAAAATAAAAACACGATGTGGTGGTTGCAAACCAGCTTAGAGATGCATTGCCTTTCTCAGTAGCATTATGTTCCACTCAGGAGCATCTGCTGAGTCAAGTACATGACATAGTGGTAAAATTCGGTATACCAGTCCTGTCCGGTGGCTCAATATATAACCGGTTTCAAAATGTTTACACCAGCCGAACCCTAGTGTGAAAAAAGGCAAACCAACCACAGAATTTTATGATAGTAGATATTTGATTTTAGCATGAATTCAAAACTTAACTACTGCTACAGTATACAACAAAACTGAGTATTGTACAATATCACTAAAATGTTAAATGATTCTAAATTTTACTACCTTACAATAATTGTATTATTTTTAAGCTGATGGACACTACTTTGAAAACACTAGCACCAAAGTACAACCTCAATGCAACAAAAGTGAGTTTACCTGTGATCGCTGTCACAAAAGTGATCACACCTGTGATTTCCGAGGCTAATAGCATGAACGACATTATAAAAGAACACATAAATTCTTTTTTCTCAGTTTTGGCCTGGGTTGTGTCTAATGCAACATGGCTCCACATGGTAAGGAACTGCCTGAACAAGTGAGAAACTGTGATTGTGAGACTTCATAAAGATGGGAGAGGGTACAAGAGCATCAGTATGGCTACTGAACATAAGATGAAACAGTTACAGCAGTGGTTAGGATGTATAGGAAAGGCCATACTACCAATAACAGAAGTTGCAGTGGCTGTCCTCAAAAAATGACGCCACCCACAGTTTCCTATTTACACAAACTTGCATTTAAAGACAGACGGGTAAGGTCTTCTGACTTGGCACAAAGATTATCTGTGGAAATTGGTGTTTCAATGAGAAGTGAGAGGGAAATTGCATTAAGTCAACCTCTACGGACGGCATCCAGAAAGAAAACCATTACTCACAAAGCATCAAGATTAAACTTTGGCAACAAACATGAAAAGAAGCCTGTTGGCAGCACATTCTTTGGTCAGATGAAACCAAAATACATGTGTTTGGATCAGATGGGGTGCAGCATTTTTGGTGTGGAATTGGACAGGACTAGCACAATGACTGCATACTGCTGACCTTGAAACACGGAGGTGGGAGTGTGCTGATATGGTCTGCATGAGTAAAAAAGGTGTAGGGGAGATGATATTTATAGATGGCACTATGAATGCAGGTTTGTATATCAAAATACTGAATGAAAAGTTGACTCCCAGTCTCAAAAAGCTTGACAGGAGAGGAATTTTCCAACATGACAATGATCCCAAAGACAATGGAAAAATCACACAAGAGTTTTTAAAGAAGAATCCTTGAATCCAATAGAACACCTCTGGAGTATTTTAAAGCAGAAGGCAGAGTAACAAAACCCCTCTGACTGGTATCATCCATGCCCAGGAAGATTGAATCCGTTATCAAAAATAAAGCTGGACATTCACAGTGTTAAAAAAGAATACAGTCTCACTAATGAGGGGTGTACTGACTTTGGTTGCAATTGGTTCTTTAATAAGAACCTTTCTTTAGAGTTTAATGAGTCAAACATTTCTGTTTTTCAAATTAATTGTCTCATTGTTCTTGGACTTTGGCTAGGAATAAATAAAACAATTAAATTGGACAGGATTTGTAAAGAACATTTTAGTGATATTTACCTCGTGTTTTTTTGTATACCTTAAATCTGTCCGCTAATTGTCAACTGTTCAGAAAGCAATCTTAAGTCATCTGTAAAAGTTGTATACCTGTATACTGTATATTTATGCAAACATTTTGGTAACCATAGTATTAGCACAGAGATTGTCTCTGATCAATCTGCTGGGGTCAAAAGTGTCAAAAGCACTGTCTGTGTTGTGTGCTTGTACTATATGCTACTCTGTGTAGTTTGCAGTTCAAGTTCTTGCTTCACAAGATACCTTTCATCGTCTTTACCTGTTTGTCAACATGTGGTGGATTTCCAGTCTAATAACAATAAGGCTTACAATCAGATTTTTATTCGTGATGTCTTTGTGACACCAGAGACCATACAAATAAGAAGCATTAAAGTGCTGCATGACCCGCTGTCAGTCAGCAGAATTTGATTTCCCCATGTGGGTCTTGATGAAGTCCTGATAATGCAGGATGACAGTTCCTCAAAACTGTCCAACCTAACTCTGTATAACTTAATGTTGACAGCTCATTTGTTTGTAAAAAGTCAGTGTGAACATGAACATGTCGAGGCCGAAAATAAAAAAATAATTAAACCTTGGTTTGGAATAATGAACTAAATGAATATGAGAGCACCCTTAGTCCAAGTCCAGAATTATCATAGACTGCCTTGTTCTGCTCAGCTCTTCTTATCTGCTAAGCTAATTACAGTTCTGGTCAAATTATTGGCACCCCTGATTTTCAAGAACATAATTCAGAATATCTTCAGAAATAAATGCAAACGAACCAATGTCGAAGGTTACTGAACAATAGAAAAAAAAAAGAAAAAAACTTAGTAAAAAAATACAAACACAAAATGTACCCAAGACACAATTATTGGCACTCGTCACTAATATTTGGTTGCAGAACCTTTGGCAACAGTGACAACCTCTAAATGTTTCTTGTAGCCATCTAGAAGCTTCTTGCACTACTCCATTGCTATGTGTTCAAGCTCTTTTAAGTTTGCAGGAGTCCTTTTCGCATTGACAGATTTCAGCTCTCTCCAAAGGTTTTCAATGGGATTTAGGTCAGGACTCATTGCTGGCCGGTTTAAAACAGCCCATCTTTACCTTTCCAACCATTAATTTGTCCTGCTGAAAGATCCAAGACCTTCGCCTCAAACCTAGCTTTCTGACACTAGGTAACATCTCGCTCTAAAATGCCTTGGTAATCTTCTGATTACATAATTTCTTTGATATATTTAATACCACCGGTACCAGAGGCAGCAAAGCAGTCCCACAGCATGATAGAACCTCCACCATGTTTTACTGTAGGTAGGGTGTTCTTATCCTTATGGGCTTCATTCCATTGCATATAAATAAACTGATGCACTGCATTCCCAAAAAATCTCTACTTTTTTGTTTCATCTGTCCATAGAACATTATCCCAAAAAAAAATGTGGCTTATCTATGAAAGTTTTTGCAAACATTAGTCTTACCTTTATGTGCCTTTCTTTCAATAGTGATGTCCTCCTTGGCCTTTGCCCAGAGAGCCCTGCTTGGTTTAGTGTGCAGCATATGGTATGGGCTAAAACCACCACTCTAAATTACTTCAGGTCAGGCTGAAGCTCTTTAGATGTCTTGTGTGGCATATTTTCCACAATCCGCACCAACCTTTAGCTAACAGTAAGCTATGCTTACTGTACTTGAACTCTGTAATATTCTTCAAACATTGTTGTCCCTATTAATCATTTAGATCCAGAACGATGGGAATATAAGCCACAATTTTAAAAATGCTGGAATTATTCTTTAACAGTTTCATGACTGTGAAACTTATTGGAGGAAGAAATGAGGAAACACATTACGAACTGCTGAAACAGGGATTTACAGATCTTTGGTGATTGCCTTGTACCCTTTGGAATTGTTGTTTTTTGATAATGGCATTTTTGATGCTCTTAGACAGCTCCCTTGTCTTCGCTATTGTGAAAAAGAAAGTGGAAAAAATCAGCCCCTTTTCATGCGGTAAAACCATCACTCACTGGTTAATTCAAGTCATGTGAACACTGAAAATTAAGCACAGGTGAGTCTTATATGTTTTCTATTTTGTTTGAGGAGCTAATTTAAATTAATCTAACTGCCAATTACTGGTTCCAGGGTACATTTTTATTTGTATCGTGTCACTATTACGCAATTTTTTAAAATTTATTTATTTATATTTATTTATTTATTTATTTATTTTTTTTGGGGGGGGGGGCCGTTGTTCTGTTTTGATTTTCCCCCAGCAACCATGGACATTTTATGAAAATATTTTAGTTATACAAAACTGGGTGAAGTCTGAATAATGTACTTGAAATTCAGAGGTGCCATTAATTTTGACCAAGACTGTATTTTATTTTAGGCCTGGGCAGTGGTCAGAGCAGTGTATGGAAATATTGGATTTTAATGTTTGTTTCATCCTGGGAAACTATATTACCTTCCAGGCAGACAGTAGACATTTGTGAGATCATGAGAACACCTCTGAAGATACAACACGCTGCTGGACAACAGGTAAAAAGATAACTTTGATTTTTCCCATAGAAAGTCATCATAGGGAACTCAGGTTACTGAAGTCCTTTGATTTATTAAATGCAGAATTCTAAACAGACTGTGATTTCAACGTGAGGCAATGCATTTTACGGGCAAGAACGATGTTGTTGATGAGTTATGTATTTGTATGTGAATAATGTTTCATTATGTTCTCATAATTCACCATTTGTCACTTTGTGGGTTTGTGGCTATAAAAGGAAGTACGTGGAGAGGCAGAGGGAAACGATTTGCTTCTTGCTGAGTAGTCTTTGTTTCATTTGGTGAGTTGATTTCTTATTGTTCTAATTTATTAGTTTGGCTGAGGGTTACAGGTAATTCTGTGTCCCATTTTTGTTTGGGGCCAAACAAACCAATTTTCCTGGTGTTCTCTTGTTGTGGAATGTTATTATGTCATGCTCTCTGACTGAGTCACAGTGAATGCCAAAACAGATTCCTCCAGTACAAACTGATGAGATTGTACACAGCTCCTTTTATTTCATTTTCAAGTCATCCAATACTGTATACTTGAACCACATGTTTAGAAAATTACTGAAGTGCAAATCCATGTTTGAAAGGTAGCCAGTGCAAGGATGCCAGTATGGGTGTAACACCGTTCATATATTGTTCGCTTAATGTTTTTATGGGCCATGGTGGTAGACAGATGTGCTACAAAAGAGTTTTGTGTTAGATCTGTTTAGAGTTTTTTTTTGTTTGTTCGTTGTCTTGTTGCGCAGCGCTGCTCTTTAGTCATTTTTATGCTCGGGTGTAACGATGTCTCTCTGGTATCAATTAGGAGTCTCACTGCAGCATTCTGCACCAACTGCAAGCGAGCCAGAAAGGCCTGGCTAATATCCAAGTACAGTGAATTACAATAGTCTAGCCTTGAGGAAATTTAAGCGGGGGCAACTGTCTTCAGGTTGTTGAAGGAGAGGAAGGACTTAAGTTTGGCAATATTTCTCAGCAAAAAGGAGCAACCTTTCACTTCAGAGTTTATCTGTTGATAACATTTGAATGCTAAGTCATCATCAATGAAAAGAGATGTTGTGCTTATGAAAGATAGAGCCTGTAGGGAGCATATACAATGCAAATAAAACAGTTCCCTAAAATGGAACCTTAATGTACTCCACCAGTGATGGAGGAAGATGAGGAGAAGAGGCTCCGAATCTTAACAGAGACAGTCCTATCTGTTAGGTAGGAAGCAAACCACTGGGGGGCGGTGCCCTGGGTGGCAACCTTGTCCTCGAGACGGTTCAAGAGAATACAGTGATCAACTGTATCAGGAGCAGCGCTGAGGTCTGAAAGAATTAAAGTGGCACAATTACCTCAGTCTAAAGACAAGCAGAAGGTCACTTGATACTTTGAGAAGAACAGATTATGTGCACTGCATTGGAGTTCATCTGTGGCAAACTGAATTGATTGGACATAGTGTAAAAAGTCCCACACCTGTGTGTATAAGGTCCCACAATTCACACTTCATGTCAGGACAAAGAACAAAAAACAAAAAATGCTCTCTGTCAACCACGATAAAATTCTGAAGCATACAGCCAAGACAATGCTGAAGTAGCTTCGGGACAAGTCTTTGACTGACCTTGAGTGGCGTCACCAAAGCCCAGACTTAAACCCCATAGAACATCTGTGGAGAGACCTGAGGCTGTCAGTTCACAGACACTTCCCATCCAGTCTGATGGATCTTCCAGAAAGAATGTGGTAAACTGCCCAAATCCATGTGTGCAAAGCTTGCAGATACTTACCCAAGAAGACTCAAAGCTTTAATTGGTGACAAAATGGCTTCTAAAAAAGTACTGCATTAAGAGTCTGAATACTTAGTTATATGACTGATATCAGTTTTTGATTTTTTATAAATTTCCAAAAATTTCTAAAGACATTCTTTTGACTTTGTCATTATGGGTTATTGAGTGTAGATTGATGATTAAACATGTCTACAACACAATAAAGTTTGTAAAAACTTAACGGGTCGGATTACTTTCTGAAACCATTGTATATCGGGGAAGGCTGCACAAGCATTCTACAGCTTTGCAAATAAATTATTTTTACATGAATCATTTCAATCACTTCTCTCTGAGTCTGATTGGCCACCTGGATTGGCCATTATGGCTAACTGCACTACCTACAAATATAGGTCAACCTGCTGGCTGACCTAACGACCCTGCCAAATTTTAAAATTGTATAATTGTCCAACTAATACACACACACACACACACATATATACATATATATATATATATATATATACATATGTACACATATATACATACATATATAGTAACCTGAATGAAGAAATAACTTATTCTTCCTCCAAATTAACTACTTCTACTACTTAGCCTTACTAAGACTGGTGTGACCAGCAGCTTATGGTGGTTAATATGGCTAATGCTTTGTAACTTACATTACTGAGTCAGGTCACTAACTCTATAGCTTCTCTCTGTACATTATGTGTTAGCATTCACAATCATCCTCCAATTATCGACAGCCATAGTTGCCGCAGATCAGCGAAAGTTACAGACTCACTTCAAAGCAGGTTTGTTTTTTGTTGTTTTTTTAGCAACAAGCAATATCAATTTTGATTTTTATTTAAATAATTTTATTAAAAGTTGTTCCTCATTTTACTTTTACATTACTGTGTATCGCTGTGCTTATAGCTCTTTGTACAGATACTCAAATGATTAAAGAAGTTTATTATGTGTTTTTATTTAGTTTTGACAAAATTGAAATTGATATTGTATTAAAAAGTTATGTAAACATCATTTGATTTCACACTGAATCAATACTACTAAATGTTCTGACAGTATCCCATCCAGCTGGCTCCAGCATGACCACACTGATTCACAGTTGACAGCAGGATTTGGAGGATTTTGACTTTTACCATTCAACTGCTGCCAACATTTCTCTGACAGGAATAATACAACAAACACACACACACCCTCACAGGACTGGCCAGTAACATTCCTGGCATAATCCTAAATGTCTCTGTAATTACAACAACAGAGAAGCACTGCCTGTCTCACAGCAAGCTGGACTAGAGGAAGGATGTTGATAATGAAACGAGCAGGAAGAAAGAGAGACGCTGGCAGAAAAAAGTAAGAGCCACAGATTAACCGGTGCACACTGAAATGTGGAGGGGTTAAAGCAGAGAGGTGCAGCCAGCTGTTACGTAATCCATGGCTTTGTGTAGGATTGAAGACATATGGCTGATCTGAAGAATTAACAGATGGAACAATCATGCTAAAAACATCCTACACTCCCAACAAGAATCTTCAAGGGTTATTTGGTTAGAATAGTGATTCTCTATGAAGCCTTATTCTATAGAACTAACTGATTGGCTGGCTGACAGTTGTCTGTTAAAATTGTGTGTATATCAGAATCCCTTAAACCAACAGTATTCAGGTCCTCAGGATGATAATGTTGGTTGGCTGTTCATTTACTCAAAACTTTGGTCTTGAGAAAGATATCTCCACAACTACTAGTTCACTTGCTGTGGACATTCATGCTCATCAGAGGATGATACCTAATGATTTTGGTGACACCTTGACCTTTCCTCTAGAGGCCAAAAGACATATCAGCTGAGCTGATATACTGGTAGGTTATAGCCAAAGATATATCAGTATCAGCGTAAATTGTATGTTATACAGTATACAGTGTATAGAGTACACAGTGTCTCCATTACATAGTTTGTTCACTAGAGAGAACTGAGAAGTTCATTTTTACACTGTAAAACTCAGTATATATCTTATATCTCTAGCCAGAATGATTTAACAACGAAATTTAAGAAATCCCTTTAATATATTTGTTATTTATTTATGTAAAAACATGGCTAAAAAATGGCCAGCCATGCTAGCAGCTGAACTTAGTCAAAGAAGTGTCTTGAGTTGAATGCTAACATCCGCATGCTAACATTTACTTTTAGCACTAAACAAAGTGTACAACTGAGGGTGATGGGAATATCATTAGTTTTGCAGGTATTTGTTCATTAACCAAAGTACTGGACAAATTAAAATATTGACTAATGAAGGCATTAGAGGAAAAGTCAGAGGATCACCAAAGTTATTACAATTCATCACATGAATGTGTATACTGAATTTCCAGACAATCCAACTAATGCAGCTCGCAACCTTTCACTAAAAATTAAAAATGTCGAACTCATACTGGCACCAAACTAAAAGTCAGGCAGTCACCGAAGTCAGGTTTCATCCACTGGGTACAAATGATGTCTGTACATAATTTCATGGCAATCCATCCAATAGTTATTGACTGACCAATATTGAGTGACACTGCTAGAGCCAGAGGATGATCCGTTCTGATTTTACTGACTGCTAGTGCATGGTCTTTTTCCTACAACCACCCACAGCCCTCGATTCTTAACCCTTCTATTGGTAAAGCTTTAAAAATAGAAAAAAAAGGTTAGTATGTTGTTTATTCCATCTCACTTTCTTGTACACCTTTTACCTCCTTTTTCCATAATGTTACACCATACATTTTGAATTGAATTACTGCATTTCCATTGCAGATCTCTGTTCAATTTTCACACATTAAACCTTAATACCCTACAAACTTGTCTTTTCTAGGCAGAAATTGACTTTTAAAACATGTCTGTCCATCTGCAAATCAGGAGAAAACATGTAAAAAAAAAAAAGAAAATTTACATTTTTAAAATACTAATAAATACTATATAGCATGGCTATATTGTATGTTTATTGTATAATGGAATATGGTCATCAAAACTTCATTATGGTTAGAGATGCTCTCCATGCTCTGCAACTGAGGAATGTTGATGGGGTCTTTAGGTTGTACCTCCGCTGGGACAATGCCTGATTTCATCCCTGCAGTAAATAATATATTTATTTCCACATTACTTGGACCTTGGAAATCGTGCCGTGAAGTTCAACTGTTACTTTCCCTCGGTATATACTCTGGATGCAGACCCCTTAATGTTTCAAGTACTTTAAGTATCGGGTGTTGCACACCTTTTAGGGCCACAGGAGTGTAGGTCACACTAACATGATATACAGGTATTGAGTGGAGGTAAAACAATATGCTTCATTATCTTCCCAAAATATGAAGCTGCAGGCTACATAAAGCTGATATATCAAGAAAAAAAAGTGATTTTACTTAAATTACCGTGATAATTGTGTTGATGCTACATTTGTATTTTTACAATAAAAACCAAAAATATATCAACTTGTATGTATGTTGTCTCAACTTGTAGTATATTCAGTCACTCATTTTCGGCCAGCACTACTTGGAAATAATTGTTTGAAAAAACAATTCCATTTCAAGGTCCGCTTGCAAGCTGTGAGCTGTATCTGTAACAGTATCCAGAGAAGCATGTAAGTGGACCTTGAGTTGGAATTGTTTTGTAAAACTACTATTCCCAAGGTCAAGAATGAACTTTGATGCTTAAATTTTGACTTAAAAGTGTCTATAAAGTTATGAATTGAAGTTTGTAAGACAAGCCTTTTGTAGCATGTCGACCAGAATCATTAAATAGGCCCTTGTTGGGGCACCACCTACTCTTTGCAGGAAACTGATTACTCAAATTACTTGACTTCTCCATTTAATGGAATCTCTGATCTCTACTTCAAAAGGAACACACAGCAACAACTGGGCTCCAAATAAGGAAAATTGTGTAATTATTAGTTGCATAAATGAAATGCAACTACTAATTAAGATGTAAGCTGGAACAAAAGAATAATAGTAACCAATAGCTGATAAATGGGTAAAGTGATAAAATGGGTCATGGTGGGACAGAATATGTTTAGGCTATGGATGATATGGCTATATCACTATGTGGATTCTAGAGCGTCTGTAAATGAAGTTTTAAGTATTGGAAAATGTTAGCAGTATTTCAACATCAACCCAGTCATGAGCAAAATAATAGATGGCTTTGCCTACTTTAGTTGGTGGTCTGGACGCTTTTGGCTGGAAACAAAGAAGTTGGTAACTGCGGTCGATTACCCTTGTGGCAGACTACGGGTAGATCCTCCCTGAGGAGTCATGGGTTGCCTAGGCGACAAGCTCTACCAATGTTCTCCACTGTTTCAGAGTTTCAAAGTCTGCCGGCAGACTCTTCCTTGGCACTGCTGATGATTTCTCTGTAGACAGTCGGGCAGACGGGTTGTGTGACAGTGGCTCTTGGGGGTTGATGTGGAAAAATTAACTCTTCTAATTACTGTACTTAATTTTCACTAGGTGACTTAAGAAGGGATTGGTGTTGGCCAAACGACGCAAAACCTCCAAAAATCTTCAAAGCAGAACCGGAGTATTCTAGAAAAACCTCAGCTTTCTTGATTCTAACTACTGTTGACTTTGCTTGTTAAATAGAGGAGCTACAAGTTGCATGTATTGATAAAAACTCAACTTGAAAAAACATGGCTAACTAAAGAACAAAGTACACAAGCATAAAAATGACTAAAGAGCAGCGCTGCGCAACAAGACAACGAACAAACAAAAAAAAAACTCTAAACAGATCTAACACAAAACTCTTTTGTAGCACATCTGTCTACCACCATGGCCCATAAAAACATTAAGCGAACAATATATGAACGGTGTTATTGGTGATGGGAAGGGAACCATATAATCGGGGGATTCCACTTTAGTACATTGTTCAAAAACATTCAACACCATCCAATTAATTAAGTGACTAAACACCAAGGATTAACAATTTCTTTAATTATCAATAAATGAGTAGATTAGTAGTAGTAGAATAATAATAATATACCTAAAAATAAAAATCAGATAAGCTGTCCAAAGGCCTGGAAACTTGAGAGTTGCATCAAACTACTTGTACACATTTGAAGAATAACATTAACCAAGTTACAAAATACTTGGGCATTTAGTTTCCATTATTTTAGATAAGTGTTCCAAGGATGAAGATATTGGTTTTCAGTCGTGATTGGAATGTGGTGTAATTTATTGGAGGGGTCTGTGATCTACTATTTGGAACCCCTAAGGAGGTGAAAGGGGAAAGGGGGGAAGACTGTAGTGTCCATGCGTGTTATTCCAGTGGTTTCATAGTGTGAACAGGGGGTTTCACACGTTGGTGGCAATTAGACTACTTTTGTTACTTTCTTTGTTGAGAAGCAACAGTCAGATATTGATCAAAGATGAGTCATATTGTGATGGGATGAACTCAGTTCCACTCCCTGGGGGTCTCACATGTTAAATCCCATTTGTCTTGTGTCCTTTTGACCTATGACCCATAGGGTCATACATCTTTCTGACATGGCTTATAGCTGGTCTGTTTTTTGGATAGTGCTCTTTTGTTTCTGTTTCCTATCTGAAGGGTGGTTTGAGTGCAAGAGGGCAGGAAGGGCAAGCCCTGTTTGGTCCATAATCTCTGAGTGTCCAATGTAATGACGTCTTACTACAAAGTCTGCTACACTTTTTAAAGTCATAGAAAAAAATTTAAGAAGAGAAAGAAATATCACTTTTGATTTGTGATGTTAGTGATCCACACTTTCCAAAAATTTCACTTATTTTATACTTAATAAATATATCTGAAAGCTAGATTCACAAATTTTCTGACTTTTCTTATGGTCAAATTAATGAAATATTTGCCTTAGTAACATAAATTATTATAATTAATTTGTTTGTTGTAGTATTCATACCCTTTTTCCTCAACATCCCTCAATCCTGTTGTGTCATCCAAGCCAAACAATAGTATTCTCTCAGCATTTATTTATGTTGAGAGGGAGATATCATCATCAGCTGTCAGGATTGATCAGACATATCTGTATATGGCCCAGTCAGGGTAGGTTGTATAGGGAAGAGATGTTTTTCAGGTTATGCAACTGTGAAATAGACCACCTTCAGGATGAATTCCTTGTTTTATGGTAATCTTTATTTTGCTCAAGTGTGTTACTCAGTGGTGTGACGGACTCTGGTACCAATGGGTAGAGTAGTGTTTTGATGAAGGGGTCGTTTAATGGTGAAATTTTTATGGTTTGTTTTGTTATTTCTAGAAATTGAATTTGATGAGTGTATTTACCCTCTTGATCATTTTATAATGATTTGACATACATACATATATATATATATATACATATATATACACATATATACATATATATACACATATATACATATATACATATATATACATACATATATACATATATTTATATATATATACATATATACATATACATACATACATACATACATACACATATATACATATACATACATACACATACATACATACACATACATATACATACATACATACATACATATACATATACATACATACATATACATATACATACATACATATACATACATATATATACATACATATACATACATACATATACATACATACATATACATACATATCCCATGTAGTTATTTTATGTGTTTTTGGTTTTTCTCCTGTACTTTGCTTTCGTATTATCAATTGTTATTCTACTTTTTGGACTATATTAGAGTCGTAGTCCACGTATTAAGTTTGATAAATGATAAAAAGGGGGGAAATGTGAAGGAAAAGTTGGTTTATCATTCATTCACTTTTGGTGATGCTCCTATAGAAGTTTCAAGGTCTCTCCCAGGGGGACCTACATATGGAGCAGCCTGTCGCCATGAATGGGAATAAGCCAAGCTATGCCTGTCTGACCTTCAATTTATGGACAGGGCATGGGTAGTGCGTGAACATCATATAAGTTTCTATCCTATTGGATGATCTGTTTGGGTAGAAGTAAAGATATCAATTGGGACTGAGTTCTTTGTCTCAACACTATAAAGATGATTGTAAGACTATTTCTATTGAGAGACTCTCCTTTGACTTCTTGTGATAAGGTTTGTTTGACTCCAATATTGTAACTTACAATATGTTTCCCTTTAACCCTATCAGTGTTTTGTGTGTTTAATTGAGTTCAGATTTCTTTGTAGAAAATCTTCCACAACAATGTCAATATTAACTTTATACTTGCAAGGCAGTTTAGTTTCACTAAACTGTCACTTATTAAATTCCAATTATTATCATACACAGAATTTGAGAATGTATGTTTTGTCATATCGGCTTTTCACTTACATCCACCACCAGTGCATGTATGTGTCCGTTTTGCGTTATACAGATAGAGTAGAAAGATCAATAGATGATGATGTCAAACACATCCTACACACCTCCCACTGCTGGAAACTTGAACCCTAGAGCTGAGGCAGAGGAGAGAAGACTAGATTTCACAGAAACACCCTCACCTATGTTTCATCAGATGTTCATCATTCTAAATGTTGTTAGCAATTCTGCACACAGTCATCTATAAAAACAACATATGCAGGATCAATTTTCATTAAATGCACATACAAAGTTATATTGTATGCTGTATGAGTGTCCTTTTCTTTGTGTGCATCTTTCATCACAGAGTTTAAAACAGGCCTCACACACACTGCTGAACTGTAGTATAAATGCATGAAACCATCTCAGGAGCAGGCTATGTCAATTTGATAACAAAAGGATAGCCCCCAATGCTGCAAACGATAAGCAGTTAGTATTAGTATTACATAGGAGTTAGTAGTACATAAATCCTACTCCCATTTTTCTATAGTATAAAGAAATTAAAATATATATAAATTTGTTACATAGTGCTGAAGCCCTTTAAATTCTTATTTTGCAATCATTATGCAACTGATATATGTGACCTGTTACAACTGCACTGATTTTGTTTCTATCACCAAATAGGTAGACCATCCTACAAAATAATTTATAATCCAAATAAACAAAGAATTATTAATCCTGATGAGTTAGTAAACAAAATGGCACTCTGCAAATTGAAAAAAAGTATTTGAATTACATTTGAGATAAAGCCACCATATGTAATTTTTATTGTTTGAAATGTGCTCCAAAGCCAGTGCTGAAATGATTAGCTGACTGATGCCAAAAAATTGGCAATAAATTATATTGCCAAAACTTGCTGACATTTGCCAGTTTCAGCTTCTCAAATGTGTCACATGTATATCATCTTAAATTATATATCTTTGGATTTTGGACTGATTATTGGATAAATAAGCAAGCTGGAGCTGTGGGGATTTTCTGACAAATTATAAATTCAACCATTAATCAAAACCATTTAATACTAAGAAAACAACAGATTAATCAATAGTAAAAATAACCATCAGTTGTAGACCTATCCAAAGAATTTATTTAAATGAATCCCTTTCAAATAGCTTCTATCATCTTTGATGGTATGCACCGTTCTTGCTACATGACATACTGTAAATGTCATCAAACTGTCAGCCAAGGATTGTGAAATTGGACATGGCCTGTCAGAGTAATATTACAATTACATTCATCAATTTAACCCCGTTAGCCACTTGCAGCTCCACTTATCTTCATTAGTATTGGATGTTTCATGGGTTTGGAGTATTTGTGATGCTCTATAAGGACAACAAAGCCCTTTGCATTTTAATTAACTCATCAGATCATTAGCTAGTCACTCTCTGTCATCATTCCACAAAACTTCTGTCTTAACTTCTCTATTCATTGCACCATCCACACTATAAATCAGTTCATAGTGATGCACTCACATGATACACACACACACACACACACACACACACACACACACACACACACACACACACACATACCCACACACCCCTCCTTGTTTTATTGTATTCATGGGGACCCATCATTGACATAATGCATTCCCTAGTCCCTTACCGTAACCTTAACATTCACAACTGAATGCCTAACATGAACCCTTACTCTAAACCAAACCTAAACCTAACCCTAATCTTAACCATGACCAATTCATGCCAAATCCTAACCTTAACCTAACCTCAATTCACACTTCCCCCCTGAACCTGACCAGGACCTCAGAAATTATGTTTTGCCTCATTAGGTCTGGGCTTTGGTCCCAATGAGGAATACTGGTCCCGACAATTTCAGTGTTTATACCAGAGAAGATCCCAAAGAGGTAACAAAAACACTTACACACACACACACATGCACACGAATACTTCTTTACTGTGCAAGTAGAGTTATGAGGTACTTGTTACTTTACTTGAGTACTTCCATTTTATGCTGCTTCATACTTCTATTGCAATATTTTTTGCTATATTTCAGAAAAAAAGATAATATTACACTACATTTAGGTGATAGCTCTTGTTGCTAAATACTATGAAGAACAATATTTTACACAAGCACTATATAAAATTTGATGCATGGTCATAAACTACCCGACTGTATATTCTGTGTAGTTCTGTGTAATTCTCAGTAGTTAAAATTATCATCACATAGACCAGCTGCAACATTAAAATGCTTCTTAAACAGCAATGCTCCAATAATAATTATCCAATAACACTAACAGGGGCCATTCTGCTGCCAGATGAGTGCTTTAACTTTGGATACTTGATGTTTTTCCTTGGCTATAAGATCTTTATACTTCTTCCACGACTGGTACAGCACTGGTAAAGCATAACATCATGCAAAACAGCTAACCAGAAAGCTATAGACTACACTACACTGGAATGTAAACAATCAGAATATTAATTTTCTGACTTGGTATCCCCATCCTCCTCTCTCTAAATTCAGAGATCGGAGAAGAGAGTTAAATATAATTAGGTACACACATATTTGGACAGTAGCAACATCTTTTTTTATACATAAGCCCTCATTTTCATAGGCCCAAAAATAATTGGACAAAAACTAACAATTCTAAATATAAAAAGTATTTTAATACTTGGGTGAAAACCCTTAAGTCTGGAACCCATGGACATCATCGAATGCTGAGTTTCCTCCCTTGAGATGCTTTGCCAGGCCTTTACTACATCCACCTTCAGTTGTTGCCTGTTTGTGGGTTCTTCCTGCCCTCAGTTTTGTCTTCGGTATGTGAAAAGCATGATCAATTTGGTTGAGGTCAGGTGACTGACTTGGCCATTGAAGAATATTCCATTTCTTTGCCTTGAAAAGCTCTTGGGTTTTGGGTCATTATCAATCTGTCAGTTTTACAGCATTTGGTTTAATCTGAGCAGACAGTATAGCCCTATACACTTCAGAATCCATCTGCTACTTCTATCAGCAGTCACATTCTCAATAACCATCAGTGACCCAGTTTCATTGGTAGCCATACATGGCCATGCCATAACACTGCCTCCACCATGTTTGACAGATGACGTGGTATGCTTTGATTCATGAACCATTCCTTTCCTTCTCCATACTCATTTATTCCCTTTTCTTTAGATATTTTCTGGCAAAGTCTAATCTGGCCTTTCTGTTCTTGAATGTTACCAGCAGTGCGAACTTTGTGGTAAACCCTCTCTATTTACATTCATGAAGGCGTCTCTTGATTGTAGACTCTGACACCGATACACCTAACTCCTCAAGAGTGTTCTTGACCTGGGTAGATGTTGTGAAGGGTTTTTTCTGCACCAAGGAAATAATTCTGCAATCATTCACATTAGTTGTCTTCCGTGGTCTTCCAGGGCTTTTATGGTGTTGCTGATATCGCCAGTGCCTTCCTTCTCGAATGTACCAAATTGTTGATTTGGCCACTCCTAAAATTTCTGCCATCTGTCTGATATGTTTGTATTGTTTTTTCAGTCTAATGATGGCCTCTTTCATTTGCAGTGACACCTCTTTGAACTGCATATTGAGAGTTCCCATGAAGGGCTGCAGAATGCATATTCAACCCTTGGAATTAACTGCAGACCTTTTATCTGCTTAATTTGTCATAAAATAATGAGGGAACAGGCCACACCTGGCCATGAAACTGATTGTAAATCAATTATCCAATTACTTTTGAGTCTCTTAAAATGAGGGACTATGTATAAAAACTGCTGTAATTCCTAAACGGTTAATGCGATATTTTTGTTAATCCCCTTGAATTAAAGATGAAAGTCTACACTTCATTCACATCCTGGTTATAGTCATGGTTATAGTCATGGTTATAGTCATGGTTATAGTCATGGTTATAGTCATGGTTATAGTCATGGTTATAGTCATGGTTATAGTCATGGTTATAGTCATGGTTATAGTCATGGTTATAGTCATGGTTATAGTCATGGTTATAGTCATGGTTATAGTCATGGTTATAGTCATGGTTATAGTCATGGTTATAGTCATGGTTATAGTCATGGTTATAGTCATGGTTATAGTCATGGTTATAGTCATGGTTATAGTCATGGTTATAGTCATGGTTATAGTCATGGTTATAGTCATGGTTATAGTCATGGTTATAGTCATGGTTATAGTCATGGTTATAGTCATGGTTATAGTCATGGTTATAGTCATGGTTATAGTCATGGTTATAGTCATGGTTATAGTCATGGTTATAGTCATGGTTATAGTCATGGTTATAGTCATGGTTATAGTCATGGTTATAGTCATGGTTATAGTCATGGTTATAGTCATGGTTATAGTCATGGTTATAGTCATGGTTATAGTCATGGTTATAGTCATGGTTATAGTCATGGTTATAGTCATGGTTATAGTCATGGTTATAGTCATGGTTATAGTCATGGTTATAGTCATGGTTATAGTCATGGTTATAGTCATGGTTATAGTCATGGTTATAGTCATGGTTATAGTCATGGTTATAGTCATGGTTATAGTCATGGTTATAGTCATGGTTATAGTCATGGTTATAGTCATGGTTATAGTCATGGTTATAGTCATGGTTATAGTCATGGTTATAGTCATGGTTATAGTCATGGTTATAGTCATGGTTATAGTCATGGTTATAGTCATGGTTATAGTCATGGTTATAGTCATGGTTATAGTCATGGTTATAGTCATGGTTATAGTCATGGTTATAGTCATGGTTATAGTCATGGTTATAGTCATGGTTATAGTCATGGTTATAGTCATGGTTATAGTCATGGTTATAGTCATGGTTATAGTCATGGTTATAGTCATGGTTATAGTCATGGTTATAGTCATGGTTATAGTCATGGTTATAGTCATGGTTATAGTCATGGTTATAGTCATGGTTATAGTCATGGTTATAGTCATGGTTATAGTCATGGTTATAGTCATGGTTATAGTCATGGTTATAGTCATGGTTATAGTCATGGTTATAGTCATGGTTATAGTCATGGTTATAGTCATGGTTATAGTCATGGTTATAGTCATGGTTATAGTCATGGTTATAGTCATGGTTATAGTCATGGTTATAGTCATGGTTATAGTCATGGTTATAGTCATGGTTATAGTCATGGTTATAGTCATGGTTATAGTCATGGTTATAGTCATGGTTATAGTCATGGTTATAGTCATGGTTATAGTCATGGTTATAGTCATGGTTATAGTCATGGTTATAGTCATGGTTATAGTCATGGTTATAGTCATGGTTATAGTCATGGTTATAGTCATGGTTATAGTCATGGTTATAGTCATGGTTATAGTCATGGTTATAGTCATGGTTATAGTCATGGTTATAGTCATGGTTATAGTCATGGTTATAGTCATGGTTATAGTCATGGTTATAGTCATGGTTATAGTCATGGTTATAGTC
>NW_024401802.1:1387500-1464475 GCF_016859285.1 Xiphias gladius | reverse complement strand
ATCGTAATACCTGTTCATACTCTGCCCTCCTCAACACCAGGAGAAACAGGTTTAAGCCACATGACTGGATCTTCCTCACCACCTGGAAAGTAAACACAGAGAGACACAAATGATTCAGTGAATAATTCCTGTTTCATCACTAATGCCTGTGAGGCCAAGTTCCTTTAATATTTAGGTCCATCTCAAATGACAAGAACTGAGACAACAATATGTCCTTTTCTTTCATTTCTCCCAGGTCATAAAGGTTAAGCGCAGGATAAGAGAAGGACACAATCAGGCCAAAATCTTTAGATGAATCCAACCTGTTAACATGGAATCAAACTGTAAAGGAAACCAGTGAATAGTGTAATTTAAAGGAGCCAGAAGGTCCCCTGCTGTTTTCGACCACACAAACACAGGGTGCTTTGACCTTTTGACCTCCAATAAAATGCTTACATGTATGAAGAGTTAAATACCCATACACAATAAAAGTTCATTGCTTCGCTAATGCGTAGCGCTGTTTATAGTGTTTAAAACTAAGACCTAAAGTCAGTCCACTAACAGAGGAGGTCTGAATAACGACACTGACATTTTCACTTTAATTCTTAGAAAGTCTAAGAATTAAAGTGCTATGTGCTAAAGTACTTGTGTATACACCAATCAGGTATTGGTATATACTGCACTTCTGTAACTGCCATGCGAAGGCAACTGGACTTTTTGAAGTTCTTGAAGATGTTTCGGCTCCCAACCGAAAGGCTTCTTCATTTCTAACTGACAAATGAGAAGTTCCAGATATATATCCTCTGGTGAGATCAGCAACAATTGTGGGTTGTTGATTCGTTGATCCTCCCGGTCATCATGTGGGGTGACAAGTGAGTTGTTGACCTACCCTGCTATTATGTGAGTCGTTGAGTTCACATGAGTCCCGGAATGGATGAGTGTTCAGCTGTTTCGGGAGTGAACTTACAACTGTATTGTAGGTGACTGACAGGTGGTGTCTCAGACCACCTCCTCTGTTTAGTGACGGAACCATCGGTCCTCTCTGGCAAAAATGCGTACATCACTGTCCTGACAAGACTGTCATTTGTCCTTAAGATGCAGGAGGACTGCTGAGCCCTAACCTGAGGAACTGGCTCTCCTTGTGCCATGCACTTATGTAGTATTCCTTGCTGCATTGGACAGCGTAAACTACATTGTTCTGCTTGTGCCTGTGTATTTTGTCCTTAGGATGGAAAAGTTTTTGCCTCAGAATGTTGCTAGGCTTAAAATCTAACCATCCTTTCAGCCGAAAAAGGAGGATGCACAGTGGTTCTAAGCACAGTGGATTATAAAGGCAGGTTGACTAGTCTCCTCAGTTACACAGCCACCTATGGGGCACTAAGGTGAGACCCTACCAGTGGCTACAAAAACAGAAGGCAGTTAGTTGCTTACAACAACAGGAGGACCATGCTATTGACCGATCTCTATATTACAGACCGTTAACTGGGGAAGCCACCCCTCACATTTATGGACTCCCAAAGATACAGAAGGAAGGAGTCCCACTCAGACCCATCATCAGCAGTATTAACTCTGTAACTTACAATATTGCTAAATACCTGTCCACCATCCTGGCTCCTCTGGTTGAAAACACTCCACATCACATCAAGAACTCCCAGGACTTTTCCAACAAGGTTGGAAAAATAAAACTGGACTCAGATGAAACCATGGTATCCTATGATGTCACTTCACTCTTCACATGCATTCCTACCACAGAAGCAGTTAAAAACAGTTAGGAAATGACTGCTGCAGGGCAGCACAACCTCACCCTTGACCACATATGCACATTGCTTGACCTCTGCCTGACTACCACCTATTTACAATTCAATGAAGGTTTCTACATACAGATGCACGGGTGTGCCATGGTGTCACCAGTTTCACCAATAGTGGCTAATCTCTACATGGAAGAGGTAGACAGCAGAGCCATGAGCAGGAGCTGCCCACTAGTTTAGGTATGTGGATGACACCTGGGTCAAAATCAAAACCCATGAACTTTTATCCTTCACAAGTTCACTCATGAGGATGTCAGTGGAAATAGCCTAGCCTTCTTGGATTGTGTGGTGCACATCGAAAACGACAGAAGCCTCATCATTGAAGTATACTGGAAACCCACACACACACACAGATCAATACATACTGTTTGAATCTCACCACCCACTGGCGCACAAACTGGGGGTCATCTGAACCCTATACCATCGGGCTCAGAATGTTTGCACAAGGTCAGAGGGGAAAGAGAAGGAACATAAACACATCAAGGTATCACTCTGAACCTGTGGTTACCCCAACTGGGCCTTGTCAAAACCACAAAAAGATGCAGAACAGACAGAGAGGAAAACGGCAATAAACTGAACAATATTATCATTCTCTATGTTACTGGATTATCTGAAAAACTCTAGAAGATCTTCTACACACATGACATCCCTGTACAGTAACAATCTGTGGTAAAAACTTGTCCACCCTAAGGGCAAAATATCCAGGCACAAGCTGAACATAGTTTACGCTGTCCAATGCAGCGAGCATTGGACAGCAACAACACAGGAGAGCAAGTTCACTCAGCAGCCCACCTGCATCTTAAGGACAAACGACAGTCTTTTCAGGACAGTGATGTATGCATTTTGGCAAGAGAAGACTGATGGTTTGAAAGAGGAGTGAAAGAAGCCACCTTTGTCAATCTGGAACAACCGTCAGTAATGCCAGTCTATGACATATGCCTCCCACACTCACCACAGACTTTAGTAACGTGTTGTCCTGCTAGCTTAGACAGTTTGGACCTACTGTACTTTTGAATGTGCTCTCAGTGAATCAAAAACAGACCTTTCTCACAGAGAATATTACACTTTTCAAACACAGGTGTAACTGATAACATGCTTGCTTATTCCCATGACTTACTGACAAAACGGGCTCAATTTAATGGAACAGAATCAGTACAAACTCTGTGCTGCTGTCCAGCCAAACCTTGTTCAAATTCACAGAGCATAGTGGAATAGTGGAGTGTTGTATATTTCACACACACGAAGAGCTGGAAAATCAAAATCTATGTGATACTATCAGACAGAAAGAATAGAATGATGTTTCATACCTTAAAACTACCAAAAATAAATACAAGGGGTGAACAGGACTTTGAATTCAAATGTGATAAGTGTGCACTGTGAGAAACAACTCAGATTTTTAAGTTCATTGTGGACAAGTGGGGACATTTTGGACAAATGGTGAAACCCCATGAAAGTCAGGGGGTCAATACAAATGATCCTGTTGGCACAATAATAGCAATGGGTTCAGGAGATATCTTACAATATCTTACTGTGGACAGCAGATTATATACTAAATTCTGTCTACACTGACCCTGTAGAAGTCCATGTTGCCCACATATTCCTCGTTGACCTCCAGCACTCGGTCTCTGTCTCTGAGGCCGCTGTGCTCAGCAGGACTCCATGGCTCCACATTTCCGATCTCAAAGCCCCAGCTGCTCTGGTCCATCCGCAGGTAGAAGCCGAAGCTCTGTCCCTCCAGCCGCTTTAGCTGGCACATTCTGGGCACCACGCTCTGATCCATCTCTGCACACATGGTAATGTAAAGATCATCAACACTGGGGGGACACTGGGAACTGATTTTAAGAGAGGTTTGATGGGTTGTGTATGTAAAGGCATGTGTATCTGTCACCAGGATCATCAGTAATGACCAGAGCTGGATTATCAATCCCTTCCTTTGGATTGAAGGTAAAACTGAAGGAAGGAGAAATGAAAAGTGGACAGAGTCAGTGCAATACTGTGGCATTGCATAATTCATTGTCATATAAAAACTAGTGTACTAAATGTCTGTCTATAACTTTTTAAAAGACCATACCAGTATTTTGGAGATTATATTACATTCTAATAAACTTTTAATCACTGCTGACCATTGCCGAGCAAAGTACTATTTCTATTGTAATTTAACTTAGTCACCCAGTGGTTTACATTCATTTCAATATATCATCTTCAAGATACTGGAACAGCGTATCAGAGGTTTCTTTGTGATGAATATGAATCAGTTTGATTTCATTAAAAAGTGAATATCCTGACAGTGACTCCCACTGATACTATTGGTCATAAGTAAGGTAATATAAACCAGTAAGACCTGTGTCAGCATTCTGCACTTCTCTTTCCCTAACCTTAACTGTACCATAGTTGCATGTGCAGATATTATAAACAGACATAATTTTAAGACACTGAACATGCTGGTAGGGTTGGAAGGGATGAACATCTCTTTGCGCATGTGCTAAAATTTCATAGTGGTTGAGGATGCTGAAAGTATTCAAAGTTATCTGCACAGATAGGGAGACCAGTACATCTGAGCTTACAGTTCAGCTTTTATCTGCTTCATTGTTATTAAAAGTTATGTCATCACTGCATGGCAATAAAGACAAAAAATTCTCAACAATTTTCATAGGGACTATGCCTTTGGTAAAGACTAATTCCATTGCAACCTTATGACAGTGTGTTCTGTTAATTATTCAGAGTATGAGAGACATCGTTCCTGGAAAGTAATGTTGGTATATTTTTTTTGTTGTTGTTGTTGCTGTGAACAGAATCTACTACCACTACTACTGTGATATGTTTTACAAAGTGACATTGATAGGGGATCGTCTAAAACACAGGTATGGCCCCTTAAAAAGCAGCATGTTTAAAGCTGAACTTACCGTGGAAATTCCGTGGCATCCTGGCACTCTGTGGGAGCGACAGTGGCACAGTGAGATACTTGTACCTTCCTGCAGCCGCAGACAAGGACTCAAATACTCTCAGGTAAACTCAAGGAGTGCTTAGTCATATGCCTTTATTTAAAATGTATGATTTACCAGTGAACAACAATAATAACAGAAGTGCTTTAACCTGACCATAACAGAAGCACCAGTACCTCCTCTCAGTGTCGGCAGAGTCGCTGCTGCTTCCCCTAATTTTTTTCATAGGGCCCAGTCTGGGCAGCGTAACGTCACACTCAAAGTAGTTAATTTACAATGTGCTCAGAGAATGAGGGTTACTGTACGACCTCTTGGAAAAGGAAACATTCCATTAACACATTTTGCTCAGGGCTTTCCTTTCAACACCAAGAATCACAAAACAAACAGTAACTCTACATGCCCATATCTACACTTAAAACTATAGAGACCACAGATCTGTCCAAACCTGAGATTATGGCAGGAGATAAAAGTATGACCTCAGCTTACTGTGTCAAAGTGCAAACTGAATTTGTAAAAACTCTTCTCCATTTGACCAACAAGACAAATCAAAACAACCTCACACAAAACTGTATCCTTAAATCAAAAAAGATTCTCACAGCTCTTATATGGTGGTCCTAATCTAAGACATGCTCCTTCTTCCCTCCACCTCCTGTGTTCTGCTGTGAAACACTGACCAATCACTCCATTTCCCTCTATTCTTGTCTCCGCTTTCAAACCAATCAGAACCTCCACACAGCTATATCATCACTTGGTTATTCATTCAAAAAGTCTCAGCCAGTTCAGCTAACAATGGTCGACAGCATTCTTCTTGCTTCAATTAAATCACGTTGCCCTTTCCTGCTTGTAAGAGTACGGTCGGTCTGACTCTCTTGCACAGTAGGCCAGTCAAACAGCTTCGTTCTGCACTGTGACCTACACCTATCCTCTCTGGCTGCAATTTACCAAAGCAGTCAACAGTAATCAAGATGAGATACAAGGAGAAGAGGTGAGAGAAGCATTTCCAACACACTCTACTTTACGTTTTTAAATATTGTCTAATTGCTTCATACAAGGCAGTTAGATACATACCAAAAGCAAAAAACAATTATTATTATTATCATCAATTTAGTTCTACAAAGCAAATTCTGAGATACAATTATAGGTAATGTCGAAATACAAATTGGGACATAAAGTAATTGAGATATTCAAAGCAAGATAAGGCTGTTATTGATATTAATATATTTCCCTCTGAATGTATTGAAGTAGAAGTATGCAGGAAGATAAAACAGAAATACTCTTAGGAATACAAAAGTATAAGCACCGAACAAACATATTAGTTAATCTCTAAATACTTTCTTAAAAAACATATCACAAATAAATAGTTCCATTAAAAAAGGCTCTGTGATTTCCTAAGACAGCTGCTCACTGAAGTTTTTAATCAAACAAAGAGGAGGGACTTTTTGTTGGGGACTATTTTCAATTTTTAATTTTCCTTTTTGCAGCTCTACTGAGTATTTGGGGCAGCAGGACAGTCTGTGTGGAACTGAGTCAAAATAAACTACATTGTGTGTTCATACTATGAATAATTGATGTGTTTTAAAAGATTTTGGACAACAATGGAGCTCTATGGCACAGAGGAATAAGATATATCAGACTTTGGGTACACAGATAATACTTGTTAGTAGGACAAATTAAATGTTGGTTGGAGTCTGTACATGAAGCAAAATATAGAAAATATCACAAGGCTTCATATCAGAACCTGAGTAAAAGTACGTAGTTACTTTTCACCACTGGCAGCTCCAGTGAGCAGTTCATGTAAGGGTAAATGACTGCATTCATGCTTATTAGTAACATCCTGGATACCAACAACATTCTCTAGTAGAGACTGGCTAAGAAGAAGAAAAGTCACTGTCCATAAATGTGCAGACAAAACAAAGTCAGATCAGAAAGGCCTCCAGCAGGCTGGTTCCAGTTTCAAACCCAGGAACTTAATGCTGTGCCAAGCACTTTACCTCCGCCTTCAATTATTTCTAATTTTTGTCATGTATTACAATTTCTGGAGAAAATGGGCTTCTATAGCCAACAGCTCTTGTGTGAACATTTGTACAAGAATATTCAAAATCAAAACAATGATGAAGTGTAGATGTGATAACTGAACTCAAGGCTGTTTGCTGTGTGAGGACAGAGCTGTGCCATCTCTCCAAAGGTCTCTGCTAAGACCTTTAACAGCCTCAGTGTTAGTGTTGTACACAGTAAGTATCCAGACAAGGACTGTGGATGGGCAATGCTGAACCAGGAAAAAAATAAGTGGAATCCACTTGTTTTAAATCCGAAGCAGGCATGTAAGGTAACATCTGTGTGACAAAACAGACTAAACAGTTCCTAAAACCAACAAAAGAACAAGCAGGAGCACAAACTACCTTCAAACACAGCATAAAGCTAACACTGACTTAGCACCACACCGCCAAGAAGAATTCTCCACAGATGTCAACATTAGTAGTAGCGTTGGAGTTTACATTTGCCTAGTAAAATCATGGAAAGTCGTGTGTGTTTGAAGCAGGAACTGAAAGAGCCTACCTGTGGACGAGCTCATGGAGTCCTGTGTGTGTGTTCCTGCTCAGACTGAGACGCTGGACGCTGGACGGACAAGGTTCACAGCAAAAACAGACAATAAGTGCGTCCGTCAGCAGGTGAGATGGCGACTCCTTTCTCCAGAGCCATTTGGGTTAAACATTTACTCACTGTTGGAGAGAGGCTGTGTGCTGAGTGTGACACATTATGATGGAAGACCAAATTGTTACAATGTAGCTTCTAAAGTCTTGGTCAACTGGCCAGCTGTTATCACATCTGAAATCAGACCAACATGTGTCATAATATGTCACACAGTCTCTCAGACTGGTTTTTTAAATTACACTAAAAAAAGTAATGCAAATTACTAGAGTAAAAATTTAATAACAATATTGCTCACAACAGCAGGGCACAACAGAGCACCAGATGTTAATATACAACACCCCAAATTTATGATACTACATCCAAGAAATGTCTGACACCCCTGTCAGAGTATAGATTAAGTTTTTTTAAGAAAATAATTAAAGCTACATCTAAACTTGTGTGTCTATTAATGCTGTTTGTTGTATACATTAAATTAACTGATTAAAAACGTTGCATTCAGTTAGTCATATCAGGGTATGTCTGAATGTGCACAATAACACACAATAACTATTTGTCTGCTTACATGATATATTAACCAAGAGCTCAGACCCTGATAAGCATTATCAGTTGTTGTTTGATATGTATCTAAGTCTGCTCTATATAAAATTGAAGGACAAAAGACATTTTGATCCTAAAGACAGGACATCTTTAGGACCAAAATTAAAGTTAACCTAATGTATAATAATGTCATTTTGTAAAGAAAGTCTTTACATAGTGACCTGTCTGAAAAGGATCATGCATATATTACACACTCTAAAAAAAGAAATCAAGTTTCTATTCTCTTTTTCTCCTTTTTTTATTTGGGTCACCTCAATGCATTTCTTTTTAAAGCAGAACAACCAGTGGATTAGTACCTGCTTTACAGAGTTATCATTTGAACATAATTCATGTCATTACACTGCTAATGGGGAGTTTCAGTACCACGAAGGCTTACATATGGTTTCAGTTTCAGTCATGTACATCAGCATAAACTTATCTACTGCACAGAGGACTTCATAAAATAACTATTGATGTTCTTCTTAAGAAAGAAGAAACTGGCAAACACATAATGGTATGATACACTCTGTCATTGTAGTTACCCTGTTGTCAATTTTCCTGCCTCATCTATAAAAGAAAAGCACGTTACCAGGAGAGGGCGCTCATTGTACAGGTGTTCCCAATCAATTGCTGTAATTCTTACTGCACTACATTTATGACAGCTTTAGTTACTTTACAGATACATGTTTTTACCTAAAACAACTTATAATAACCTGATAAAATACAACACATTATTAAAGATTAAACCAATGGTCCCCAACCTTCCCAAATGGTTTTATTTCAGTATTCTAAATGTTTTAGGCCCAAAGAAGCAAAATAAAGCAATCCTGTAAATAAAAAAAATTAAAAATTAGAAACAAGTCTAATCAATTGATTTGTGTAGCAGAAGTGTTTTTCTACCATTAAGTCAAATTTTCAATTTGTTAAGTACTTGGTTTATGACCTAATACCTGCAAAACTAATGATATTCATTTAAGAAAGAAGCCAAAGCTCTTAAATGTTGTCTAAAGATGTGCAGAAGAACTTTACCTATCAAATATTCTAAAATTTCTGTCAGGAACTCTGATCAAAGAATAAGTAAACAAGAGTCTGACTCTAACCGGACAGGTTTTGGTACTTCACAGTTTAACAGATTTCAGAAGGTACCAAAAAAAAAAAAAAAAATTAAAAAAAAAAAAAAAAATTATTGAGGTTGAACACTCATGCCTACAACCAATACACATTAACAAGGTCACACTAACTACAGCGCGTTAAAATAAGGCAGCTGAGAAGCAGAGAAAGACAAATCTCTTGGCAGTGAATGAACAACAGAGACAGATCACACTTGAATGCAGACACAGCAAACATATTTTATTTGTTGAAATAAACCTGTCCATAGAAAAACAATTATGTACATTTCAGATATTATCAATATAGCTTTGCATAGATGTGACTGCATATTGCTCCAAATAACATGGCAGGCAGAAAACTGGAAGATATTTTGGATTCACCATTCAGAATTTTTCTGTCTGAACTGATCCCAAAATAATAATCTCTTTTTTCCCACATTTAAAATATGTCTAACGCTTGCTCACATATTGATAACACATTGTCAACATGTTTCACAGCGGTTAAAGGTCTACTACTGCCTTCACATTGAAATGCATTTATTGTAAAGCACCGGCAGGAAATGATGAATTAGTATCAGCAGTAGCTTAACACTTTCCGAATGGCTGATTGCAGCAGGTGAACAGAAGAGAAAAGGTGGAGGCTTCTGCTGTTAGAGGGACAAAATGACTGCTATATCATACACTGGGGAATGCTGTGTTGGTAAAAACTGAATTGGAAGTGTGCTGTGGCTAAATGACTGAAGCTGATGGCAGAACAACAAAACTTTACAGTGATGAAGTGAAACGGTCACGTCTGGATTATGCCTGGTTTTCTTAATAAAGTCAGTATCAGGGCTGATATTGATCAAGTGGATCAGATCTGTGCATCCCATAATAACAAACCATAAATAAACTCAAGGTATAACCTCTGCTAACACATTGTTCCTTGACTGTGCTTTACAGAGGCTGTTGACCAAATCAACTGAGTCAGCTCACTGTCTCTGCTTTGTTTCGCACATTTAAACATAACCTTATATTTATCTCTGGCTCCCATGGGTTATTCAGGTTATCCAAACTTCACAAGCATAGATAAAACATTTTGTAACAATAGTAGGGCGGCATTAAACAGGTAGACTATTAGAGTTTGATTTGAATTATTTGATGTCAGCTAATGAAGTGGAAGACATAAACCACTCAGTCAATGCAAAGATAATCTAGATAGTCTTTGATATGGTACAATACTGCTGTGACATTGGAATTGCTTTTCAGTGACTTGCACCAGTCTGCCACTGAATTACAGACTTTTTCACTGTTTAATATTTACCAATGAATATAATGATACATTTTAAATCAGTAATAAATGGATCAGTTGTATCAAAATGTAATTCCATTTTAAAATTTAGTTATCAACTCATCATTTAAAGAGAGAGTAACTAATAAAACAGCCATTGATTTGCACATTTAAAGATCTGTTATTTATCATTTCACCTTGAACAAATGTAATTAATACAATTATTAATTAAATTTACATTTTATTGGAATAAATGTGTAAATTTAGGCAATTAAAATTTTATTTTTTAAAGTCTGTGATGACTTTAGTGGTAGCACACTCCAGACTCCTAAGCAGTGACCAAACAAGGTGTTTCTGCTGCGGTCAACAGCTAAACATGTTACTTCCCAAAAGTGATGATGACACTTTACACTTGCAGTGTAAAGCAGCCATTGCTGTGTCTGTTGGGTGTCTTCACAGGAGCAACAGACACAGCAGTGGCTGCTTTACACTGCAAAACTAGTGGCACAGCAGTGTCTACTTTACACTGCAAAACTAATGATATGCTCAAACTAATTATTGCTGAACACAACACAACTTCACAATCATCTCACACTGAACAAATAATTTATCTGTTGCAATAAAGAGAGGGGAATGCTGGCTCCAACCTCATGTCTACAACACAGAAAAGTCTCTCCTGCTCCTCCAGAGGCCTCTCAGATTGGATTTCTTTTCTTAATGGCCTTATTCAACCAATTCAATGATTTCTGCCTCTTAAAGGTAGCATGGGGCACCTTCAATAATAGAGTAGGACTGGATTAAAGGAGAACTCCAATCAATTTACATTTCACAGTCACTGACCACAGGAAGTATTACTCAGCTTGAGTACAGTCTGAGAACATAGAAGAAGGCTTTTTTAAGGTCTGGTCATTCAACATCAACATTTCAGCAGCAAAATCAATCTATTTCAATGGAAATAGATTGGTGGACAGATCAGCAGGTGTTTTACCGAGGAGATGGAAGCCAATTTGAGACGTGAATTTGCACTACTAACCAATAGCAAACGGTCTTGACAGGTCTGATCTTTGAGGGGAAGGAGGACAGGAGAGACCAAAACAGAGGAAGCTATCATAACCTTTTAGCTCTGTTGCATTGCGCTGGTGGAGTATGAACTACTCCACAACAAAGTATAGACAAAGGTTTGGACAGTTATGAGACAGCAGCTGATGGTACAAATGCCTTTTTTGGATTAACTGTTTTAATTTATTATCTGGTTTGTGACAAACAGCAATGGAAGACAACCTATTCCACGAGGACATGTGGACAAACTTCTCTGTGCCACTTTCTAGTTTGACCTAGCCCTTACACCACCTGAAAGGGTCTAACAAAAGAGCCAACATTTTGGGAAGCGTAGGATTCAGTGTTTTTGAGACTGACCCATACTAAAGACTGCAAGACAGGATATCACAACCTCTGCTTTTCCTCTTCACACATAAACAGTGACTGTGACTTTCATCCAGCATGAAAGAAAGTGCTTTTTACAATAAAGAGACAACACTTCTTAGCTAGCTGCTTCGGTTGAAGTGTTGAGAGGAAAGTACTCAAAGCATGCTGGTAGTATTTTCCTATTTCACTGTAACATTTTTATTTTATAACTCTTCATTCATTTATTTATCATTTCAAGCCCAGTATATTATTATTCTAATATTCCAAAAAGTAATTAGAGGTTGCCTCTTATTTATGGCACTGTTGTTTCTTCTTTTCTTTACATGCATTAAATGATGAATCTGGACATACTTCCTATTGTTATGTGTTTTATTGCACTTTACTTTGTTTGCTCAGTTTTTTGTTTATTTGTTTATAAAAAGTGTTCATCCACATTAGATAAATTTACACACTGTGAGCTGAATATTCATACACACAGCCACATCTGGAGCACAACACCCAGTATAGTTTCATAATCCTTACAGTAACGTGATGGTACTTGTTAGGGAAAATGTAGCTTTCTGTCTAGGGGGTCCATCTTTAAGCTTCTTTTTAAATATGGTTGAATTAAGTCATCTCCTATACAATACTGAAACTGTATCTCCTGGTTGCAGATTGTTCTCTTGAATAGACAAACTCAAATTAAAACCTTAAATGCTTCTGAAAACAATTCATTGCCCTTTCACCTCCTGCTTTTTATCGATTACTTGCTGTATCCTGTGGATGAAGGTAGAGTATCCTCCTCCAGCATCTTCAAAGTCTGTCGGACTCCCTTCTCTACTCTGCGGAAGTGTAGCCTCTTCCAGAGACTTTGCTGCTGCCGACGCCCCCACTCCAGATCCCTGAGGAAGACCTGCACAGAGGGCGACTGAGTGATTGCCACACACCTAACGCCAGACCTCATGTAGCAACATTTTCATACTCTTCTCTTGAACCTCTCTGACTTTTGTCTTGCAAGTTTGTAGGGTTGTAGTCAATCAAAGAAAATCTTAGTTGACTGAAATTGTACCTGCGGAAAGAAAAAATCTTTACATTATCTCTCGATTAACTACATTGGCCACAGTGCACTCAGTGCACCCTACCAGGTAGCCTTATTAGCCTAAATGAATGATAAATAAACATAAAAAGCTAGTATTTGCAGCATAACATATTGATATCTGCCAACTCTGAAATGTTCACACTAAAAGCCTCCAGCTTTACACACTAAAGTTGATGGAGCATTCTAACGCAGACAAGTTAGAGTACCGTTTTTAGATGATATGCCATGTTGGTTGTTGAGCTGTGTTATAGAACAGTGTGTTTGCGAAGTTTACACTCAACTTTTTGGTTATCCGTTTTAACAAAATGAAGCCACACTGATGACTTCTTTGACATGGTGCCAATAAGTTTGGAGCCGACTGAGTAAATGTTCAGTGAAGCAGTCTCAATTAAGTGGGGCAAGTTCAAAGTTGTGGCACGTTTACTGCTGTTAATATTTACTTTTTGCTTTAATTGGTTGTTTTTTTATCCGTGCTTCTGGTTTTATGTTCTATGCGTTCTTATTGTTGCGTTACTCTGTGCTGCTGATTTGTTAACTAGAGTGCTGAGTCCAAAACTATTTTATGCATGGGGTCAAATAAAGTACAGTATGTCTTGATCTTAATATGAGAGGAGGTGTTGTGATTGAAGTTTGTTCTTTACAAACATGTTTTATTTGAATTAATTTCTGTTCCATATTCATTCATATTAGGGCATTATAACTCTTCAGTTAAACCTTAGTGAATGCCACAAATTTGCTTAATTCACTCATACGCGTACAGCATAAGAATGAATTTATTCGTATGAGTGGTTCTTACATGAAGCCCATTGTCACACTGCAACATGAGTCCTTATCCCAGTTAAACTGACTCAACAGAGTCTAACAACCCTCTTACAACAGTATATCCATCCCAATATTTCTAGAATCTGGTTCAGTCGGGGTCGTCCTCTCTGTAGTATAATGGAAATTGTACAGTGGGCTCAAAATGTGCCCGTGTTTTGTGATAATGTGCCTAAACTGGTTGTGAAGAATAGCACAAAACACACTGAATTCTTTTATATTTATCTGGGCATATTTATATGCATTATCATCATCGTCAACATCATTGTTTTCTTTTCACAGCAGAATGGCTTAAAAATATCAAGAAAAACAGATTTAATCCACGAATACAAGAATCAGCTTTCTAACCCCCCTACTGGTTGAGTCCTACTTGAAGAGCATTAAGAGGTTTGATGTAATCTATTTGTTCTTGAAGGTGTGTACCTGAAGCTGCTGCTTGACACGTTGGCGGTCCCACGATGGGGCGTTCTCTCGTATAACTCGGAGGATGGGATGCCAGTCCTCAGAGATGTCTGAGCCTTCAGTGACTGAAGCCAATACCTTGACTCGCCGGCCACTGCCGCCTTGGCTCCTGGGAACACCTCGGACATACAGGGACTGCTTCCCCACATCACTAAGTGGGTTCAGATACAAGCTACACAAAGACAGACACTGCATCAACACAGAAACTTACTAAGACGTGGATTACATATGCGACAGCTAACATACAATACATTAAGCTGTCTATGCAGTCCATCTGTGTGTTTTACACAAGCTGAATCTTTTGATCAGTAACCTTACTCAATATCCCTGTGTTAGACTGCCATTGCTAACTGATTTTAAAATATTATGGTTGACTTTCCAGGCTCACGGAGGCCCTGCTCCGTGCTACGTCTACTTCCTTTTAACAGCAGAGAAGGCAAATTTTACTTTGTAAAATATATATAACATAGATTCTTCCCACCCAATCAGGTTTACCCATGCAGGAGAAGCAGTTATAAACTCAGATCTAAATTTTTATGGCTGCTTCAAGACAATCACTTAATCAGCCAACTATCACCTTAAAATAGAGTGAGAATTAACAGAACATATTCACTGCTCCCACAGTAAGTTCACAGGTCATTCCAAAAAAGCAAGCAGACAGTTGCAGGTCACTCATAACACAGTGGCTAGAGAGTCAAGTGTCAGATCACTGCACTTGATACCTGTGTGTCAAAGTTTTACTACTCTCCTTTTATGATTTGGGGCCAAAATACACTGATCTGTCTGTGTTCTGAAGCCTTCAGACTTGCGGTGGTCTGTGTCTGGTTTGCTTACTGTTCGAAAGAGAAGAACAACTATGATGAGGCTATGTTTAGTTTCTGCACTACATATCAGGAATAAACCTCCAAAGAGGTCTGCTGCAACTGTTAACTCTGTCTAAAACTGCTTTTAGTAAAGTTTGGACTATTCATTTCTATATTGTAAGTGCACTGAACTTTTATTTCTTTTTCTTTCAATATTTTTTGCATTTGTTACATTTTGTTTCATTCATGCCATTTTATTTTATTTTCCTTCTTAAACCCTTCCCTTTCACATGCCCCAGGTGCTATATATCACAAGAGCATTGTGTCTCTTTCTGTAAATCTTTTGTCATGTCTGAATGGAGCTGCAAGAAACCTTAATGTTAAACACTCCTCTGTCTGAGTGACACTTTAACAGATACTGTAGATGACAATAGCAGTGTTGTGTATTCTGTGTATGAAAAGGGGCCTTTGGCATTTTATGTATTCGTTGGGAATCATAATGTGTGCTTGCTTCCTGGGACAGATTGCCACAATCCAGGGAGAGACCTGGAGTCTGTGGCATTCTGAATGATAGGACATGAATATGTACAGCTGTGGATGTAGTAAAGAGCTGCTTACTGCACAGTGTGAATACTGGGGTGTTCCCTGCAGGCATCCACCAGATCCAGAGCAGCATTGTCTCCAATGTTGTTATAGGCAACATTGAGCTCCTGGAGCCCTGTGTGCTGCTGGAGCCTCTGAGCCAGCTCCAGGGCCCCCTGGTCCCCCAGCCCAGTGTGCATCAGGGACAGGTGCGTCAGGGACTGGTTGTCCGGCAGAGCCTCCAGCAGGATGCAAGCTCCAGACTCCAGCAGAGGGTTGTCACACAATCTGAAGAACACATCTGAATAATGACACATCTCTTGTCTTCTACTCAGAACACACTGTACATGCAAGTGGTGACACCAACCAGGGGCCTGGTGGCACAAACAAAGGCTTTGACTGTGGTTGACATCTAACAAATGTTCAGAAAACAGTAGGACTAATGGATTCTTTAGTCTGGATGTGGAAGTTACACACAGTAAGCTGAGCCAGGACCAACCATGACCGTTTAGGTCATGTCCATATCTTGTTGTGTAGATAAGTTTTTATTCATAAGCAGCCCAGTTAAAAAAGTCCCACTAAACTTGTGAAAAAATACACAGCATTTCCCACAGCTGCTTCACAACAATAGACTTCCACTGGTTCACCGGCTGAAAGGGCCACTTCACAGACTTTACTCATGGGGGGTCCAATTTACTCTTCAGCCTGTGGACACAGTTGTATAATGTCTGCTGTTGCTCTGAGGGAGCTTTTTAAAGTCAAAGAAAATGTCATTTATGAGAAGAAGTCTGTTTCACAAACTGGAGATGTGGAGTTGGAAAGATGTAGGGATTTACCCAGGAGGGATGGTCTAATGGAAAAAACTATCAAGTTGCATTATGGGAAATGTAGCTTCCCAGGATTTTGGGTTGTGACGCATACTAGGGACTAACAGTCAGAGTATTTCAGCCTCAGCTTCTTTGAGTTTTACCATTCTTGTTATAATCTGTGTCTCACAAGTCCCCAACACTTTATGGAAGCATGATGATAAATTGCTGAAGCTGACCTTTTCACGCTGTTAAATGTGAAGCTGTAGCAGCAGGAAAAGTTTGGTTTGCATCAGCAGTAACTTAACAGAGCTCTGATAGAGCTTCATGCTAGACACTGATATCTGTTACAGGGATGAAGAGGTGAAATTAAACTCCAAACCACAGAGATTCACTTAAAGAAGTACTGAGAGCTGAACACAGAGAGACTTTTAAAAACAAAACCTTTGTCTCTATTCTCCAGCACTGACTCACGAGTTGAGCTAGGGCTGGGCAATTCATCGAAAAGTAACTGAAACCCACATTATGCCTCTCTAACTGAACTATATTTGTCATATCAATATTTTCGATAAATTCATTCCTTCAAGGTGCAGAGAAATACAGTACATTTTCTGAGAATAGATTCCCAGAAGAGGAGGAGAAGGAAAAGTGTAGTTACTATGGAAATGGAGATGAGGAGAGTCTATAAAAACTAGAGTTTGATAGGTCAACACTGGTCTCACCTTGATTGTTACCATGCAATTATGGTTCAATACCAACGCAGCTGTTAATTGCTCTGAGATGGGGTTAGGGTATGGTGGCTACATTTTTAAAGTCCAGTATTTGTGCAGCCATCTCCAGAAAAAGCCAGGTGATTATCTTGTTGATGTAAATTAAAATGTACAATTACATCTTAGAATACTGGTGTGACAGGTTTTTTATTAAAGGTCACCTACTGACAGCTGTCGCATGACAATTACATTGCTGTTATTATCTCCACCAAGCCAATGTCTCCATCATTGAAGACAATGGTTATGGTGTACTTTTTTAACATAACCACTTAGTGATTCACACATCTATTGGTTATGTCTGCATCATTAATGTCATGCCTTGTTAAAATTTCAGAAGTAGAAATACACCAACTTACCTTAGAAGCACCTGTACAACAAGGCTGGGTCACCAACCAAGCCGCAGACCACCAGGGGCCCTAAAAGCCCAACTTTCAGTGTGTGTCTGGTGGTTTGTCGTAATCTGACTAAATGCACATTGGTTTGAGAATATGCACCACTTGATCACAATATCTACCGAAATAATAAGGGCCTTAAAATGGTGATTATTACCTAATCTTGTCAAGGGGCCCTCTGTCAAAATATAGTCTGAATACTTTTGTTACTTCAGTTGATCTTGTACTTACATAGAACATGATCTAAAATAGTCAGTACTCCAGCGTGGGAGTACGTGTTGCTCTATGGAGTCACAAGCAAAATATAATGCTGTATGCACTGTACTTAATGGTACTTGAAGGCAACAGGGTACATACTCAATGCAGAGGGAGTGGGAAGAGCCAAAATTAAGGGGGGACCCAATGCTCATTTTTGCTCTGGGATCCCCTGGTGGGTTACTTAGGACCCCCTGCACAGGCTCCGAGTGCAAAATAAAACTGTGTCCAAAGTGTGTATCTTTTCGCATATTTGAAAAAATGTAACAGTCGATCTCAGAGAGCAAAGCTGGTTGAAATTAAAAGCCAGTAGCACAGTAGAGAGAGGATTTCTTGGACACACATAAAAGCATGAATGAAAGTGTAGTCTTACTGTAAAGATCTGATAGAACTCTTGGGGTCTAGTAGCAGATCTCTCAGGAGGATGCAGGACTCAGAACCCAGGCTGTTAAACTGCAGACTGTTCACAACAGAGACAGGCAGATACAGTAATCATAACACACACAACAGCACACACATGCTAGACGAGCATGGGAGTCATCCAAGGTCAATCAATATGCATTTCAAAACCGCAGTAATGAAGACATTTTTAACACTGTGAAGGAACCCAGTAAATTGTCACATCCTGGATCATTTTAAAAGAATATGAATGTCCTTATGCAATACATATATTTTATTGTCAATAAATCTCATGTGCAGACCGAAACCAACATGTTAGCGCATCTGCCAAAACTTTCTGACCTCCCTACCCTGTCTGCCCTTGGACATTAATATTATTGAGGGTAGGCTAAATAACATAAAACATCTCTCTGTAAAGCACAATACATTCCAACAGCAGCACAAAGTCCAGCCTCCAAAACGGTCATATAGGTGAATCAATACCTCTCTAAAACAGTTTCAACACAAAATGAACAATAGAACCTTCATGAAGGTGGGGGTTATTGCAGGACTGTTGGATTAGACTGATTTAATTTTAAGTAGGTGTTCCTAATAATCTGATAATTGAGTGTATTTTTATTTTTTTGCAGTGCTGGACTGATCCTGTCTAGCCCCAGTTTACACTCATTGACCACTGAAAGAACACATCATTCTCAGACACCTTTCCATGCTCTCAGACCAACTACTCCATGGCTTTAAAAAATAAGGCAGAGCAACCATCACGCCATGTTAAACTCAACAGAATACAGAATGTTTAAAGCCTCTATTGCTGTTTAGGTGAGGCTAAATTTAACTGGAAAGGCAGAAACAATATTGGTCATGTCCGGGCCTGACAGGAGCTGTTCACTACTTAAAATCTGAACTACCACACCTGTTCACAACTATTCACTCAGCAGCAGGACCCAACCTAGTGTGAATGCCAAAAGTTTGCAGCTCTTTTTCACAATGGATTTACCATCTGGATTCTGATCTATGTGACCTTCATTATATTTACTAAACTATGGTTCATTGAACACGGCAAAATGAAATGTGTTTTAGAAACATCTAAATTCTTACTTCTAAGTGCTATACAAAGGCAACTTGACTTGCATGAGGTTCCTGAAGACGTTTCACCTCTCATCGGAAAGGCCTTTTCATTTCTAACTGACTGGTTTGGAGTCCCGGAAATTTAATCTCTTGTAGGGTTGTTAACACCTTGAGAGTCATTAAGGTCACATGTGAATCGTTGACCCACTCGGCCATCATGTGAGTCGTTAGGGTCACATGAGCCATCGTGTGAATGGGTGTTAAGGTGCCTGGGGAGGGATCTTAAGACTGCATTGTAAGTGGCTGATGAGTGGTCTCATAGACCACCTCCTCTGACAAATGATGGTCGTTCCAGTTTAACTTGGATGACTTCTTTCACTCCTCTTTGAAACCATCTGTCTTCTCTGGCCAAAATGTGTACAATGCTATCCTCAAATGAATGTCTCTTGTTCTGCAGATATAGGTGGACTGCTGAGTCCTGACCTGAGGAGTTGGCTCTCCTGTGTTGTGCCATGCGCTTATGAAGTGCTTGTTTTGTTTCCCCAGTGTACAGGTCTGTGCATTCTTTGCTGCAACAAACTGCATAAACTACATCACTCTGCTTATGTCTGAGTGGACAAGTTTCTGTCTCAGAGTGTTATTGGCCTTGCGGTGCACTAAGTCCAGCAACATAAGGAATGACAATGTTGTTCCATTTATTGTTGTTTTCTTCTCTGTCTGTTCTGTATGTTTTTGTTGTTTGATGAAGGCCCAATTTGGGTGACCAGATATTTTAAGTGCTTGCCTGTTGTGTTTTTGCTCCTTCTCCTTCCCCATGTTCCTTGTGGGCACATTCTGTGCTCTATGATGTAGGGTTCTGATAACCCCCAGCTTGTTTCTCCAGTGGGTGATGAGAATCAAAGAGTAAATATTGATCTGCGTGTGTTAATTTTCTGTATACTTCAATGTTGAGGCTTTTATCATCTTCAATGTGCACCTTACAGTCAAAGAAGGCCAGACTATTTCCACTCACATCTTCCTGAGCTGCGCTTGATGTTGCCATCCACTGCATTGATGTGTTCTGTGAAGGCTTCCACTTCGTTTGTTTTGATTTTGACCCAGGTGTCATCAACATACACACCTAAACCAGTGGCTGGGAGCAGTTCCTGAAAAGGAGATCAGGGCTCTGCTCTCTACTTCTTCAAGCAAGTCTACTTCTTCAAGGAAGCCCAGCTACCTTTGTATAGCACTTAGAAATACCATGACCTGGATGACTTAGAATCTTCAGACTAACCGAAGCAGTAGTAGTAGCATAACATGTAAAATGTTCAGCATAATGCAGAAAACCGATCTTTCCATTCAGAGGTGCTCCTTTGTCATTCTTACAGAACAATTATTAAATTTGTCTCACTTGAGGTTGTGCGTGTGTCTGAAGGCAGGCCACAGCATCTGAAGCATGTCATGAGTCAAGAGACAGGAGGACAGGTCCAGCTCTCCAAGATGATAACTACCGGAGGACACCATGACAGATCTGAAAAAATCTGCTACAAGATTAAACATACCAATTCTTTGCATTTCACTTACCGAGACACTGACCAACTCCAATCTCACTATAATGTCTGCTAAACAAGTTAAAACTGCACCATACAATCTCATGTTAATGGCTGTTGATGGCAGTTTAAAGGTCAAATGTGCCAAAATGCTAACATGTTGATGTTTAGCAGGTATAATGTTTATCATGTTCATCATGCATAATAGTTAGCATGTTAGCATGCCAACATTTGCTAATCAGCACAAGACACAAAGTAGGGCTGAGGCTGATATGAATGTCATTAATTTGCAGGTATTTGGTCATACACCAAAGTGATGATGATGATTATGCTCAATTAAAAATCAGTAGGATTCATCTTCTGGGAACCATGAATGTTTGTGACATCTCATCCAATAGTAGAACAACTAACAGAGAGACATGGCCTTCCCTTCAGCCACACCGTTCCTGTGGCTAAAAAACATGAACGTATCATCTGTAGTATAATAAATCATTATGCAATACATACTGAATTTGTAATTCTAGAAAACTGGGACAAGTTTTCCAGTGATTTCAAGACAGTGAATGTTGACTTAACCACTTTGCTGTGATGGTTGCAGCTCGATCCCAACTTAGCTGACCTAGTTTACCACCTAGTTTTTAACATACTTTACCTTTCAGGGGTGCATGAGAGCACTGAACTCAATATGAAGCATTTGAGTGACGTCATACGAATGTTGGTGAGGCGGATTGTTCTGATTGAAGCCAGAACCTCTGCAGTTAGTCTGGGGTTCTGAAACTCATACAGAAGAACCAGCAGATCCATCAGCTCCTCTGGTGGCTGTGGCTTGTTTAGCTCTAGCATTAAATAAGAAAGAATCTTTATCCATAAAGCTTTCTATCAAAAAACTGAATTAAAAATAAGTGCACCTGAAAAGCACAGAAATGCACGATTTTTAGATTTGGTTACAAGCAAATGAGGGTTTTTACAATCATGGAGTAACAACTAGCTCATTTATTGGACATTTATTTTGCAGGACTTCATCCTACAAAAAGGTAGCCATTTTTACAGTAAGACCAGACTGAGCTACCATTTCAGCCTCATACCTGTGAGAACACACGAAGCTGTATCTGAATGTATCCAGTATCAGTCCAGTCAATGTTAACGACAAGGGTGTCAACACAGAGTTCAATTTAATGTGCTGCATCTGAATGGACTGCCAGTCTATGAAGTTTCAAGCTTTACATAAAGGATATTTGATAGATATTTTAAGTTTGAAGTGCACTTGACTTAACAGTACAATAAACACTATCAAAGTACCATTTTAAAGTAATGTAAGTTCAACTTTGTTAAACATGAGAACAAAGTATACTGTATAAAAATGAGTGAAAAGAACATATATGTTACCCCTGACGAGGTGCTTCCTAAGGACACGTGTTATCTGGACCACAGTGGTGCTCTGAATGCTGCAACCAAGTTGCTGGAGAAGGACACGGTTACCATAATGCAACAGTCCACCCATGAAGATGGGGTAGAGCTCAAAAGGCTGGCCTTCACTGTACTGCCGCGGTTGAGGGCCATGGACTCCCAGGAGGCTTTGCTTCACCTGGTCCAGGACATCCTCGTTGTAGCTATCCTCAGTGCGGAACATCTCAGCTGCCATGGTTCTGGCTATGCTGCCTTTGTTGTGGCTGCTGATTTTGTCATATAGCTTTGGAAAAAGCTTGAGGAGGTTGAACACAGCAAATATTCGGAGGGGGATGAACTTAGAAAGGATGTTGAAGAGGGCATTAACATCCTCACTTGCCTGACCAATTGCCACAGACACCTGCCTGGTCAGCTTCTCTAGAGCCGATTTGTTCTCTCCTAGAACAACATAGAGAGCCGCCAGGTACTCCTGCATGGCTGGGACAGCAAATACATACTGCCTCTGATCATTCTCACAGAGAGCTTCTGGTAAATGGTTACCACTTTCTACACAGGGAGCCAAGAAGAAGTCTAGCACGTCAGTCCGGAACATGGCCAACTGACGTAACTCCTCATCCGTCTTGGTCTCCCCTCCTATCCACTGCTCAAGTTCTTTTTCTGAGAACAACGTTCGTTTGTCCATCACTCCATCAAACGCCAGTTTACCAACTGTACGGACTACATACAACATCAGAGAATTGTTGTGCTCCTGAATGGGCACATTTGTCCCTGTTCCTGTGCCCAGCACCTCACCCCCGAAGTTGAGCCTGAGGAAACTTGTGTATATGCCAGTCAGCGTGCGGATGGGTGCCTTGGCGTCGGTGAAATGTAGAAAGTGTAAGGTAGCACATGTAAGCCAGCAGTAGGAGGGCAGGAAGCAGGCTACAGCCAGCTGTTTTTCTCTCTGTAGGTTGAGGTAAAGCAACTCTATAAGAGCCTGGGTCTCATTGTCACGTGCAGTCTCCCCGCTCTGGTGCAACAGACGGCTGGTGAAGTAGGCCCGCTGGCGCTCTGGGTCATTGAAGCCACAAATCTGTGCACAGCGACTGACATACTTCTGAGGGATACGATCCAAGGCAGACAGTCTGGTCGTAACCAAGATGCTGGCCTGGGAAACATACAACAGACAACTTCCTAACCAACATCACAAAAATTAAAATGTTTTTGATTACTTAGCCCACTTTTGCAAACTCTTGAGCATCCATTTTTTCTGGGCAGAAACCCATAAATAAATTTTGCTTTCACTCACTTATTTCTGTAGTTTTACTTTTGCTCACTGTTAAAATAGTGTCAGTGGGGGATTATTCCCTTCAAACAGCAGGGAGGCTTTTAATTAGGGCTGTGTGTTGATCCTTTACCATAACACCATCAAAAATGGTTGTGTGCTGAAAGCTGGCATGAAATACCAGGTCAGGTAATCTTTATAATCTTTGAATCGTTGTAATTTTTTCTGTTTCAAATAAAGGCCTGGGGCTGAGGTAAATGCAGGCTCCAGCAACTATTAGTCATGGAGTCATGGCATTTAGGAAAGGGAACCGCACTCCACTGGATGTTCCTACTGAAAGCTTCCAGGATAGTAACATCACTCACATTTGAAACTGCTCCTCCACAGCTGGAACACTTTAAACCCTTCAGTTATTCATTTTCCTTTGTCAGCATTTTTTTTGTGTTTCTTCAGATTACCAATATGAATCTGAATCTGCCCCCAAAGTAACAGTCCACATTACTAGCAACAGGTCATGGATGCATTTTCAACGTCAGGCATGACTAATACCTACCTAACAGATGACAGTGTAAGATAGATTGCAGAAATGCAGAAGAGAAAGGGTTAAACAATTGCAGTGATGATGGACTGTCCCTCACCTCAGGCAGGAGGTACTTCCTCAGCAGGTTCACCACCACTACATCCAGAGGCATTGCCTCATTAGGATCACTGCAGAGCTCTGTGGATCCAATCCGGAAGTCCAGTTTCATCTTCTCCATCCCACTGAAGAGAAAGAGCACATCCTTGGCCTGATTTCCCTCCCCACTCAGCAGGGGGTGTTTTCTCAGATGGAGGTATTTCCTGCTCACCAGGTCCCTCAAGGAAGCCACCCTGTGTGGGAGCGGGGTTGTCACTTGGTGAACTTTGTTACTAGTCAGCATTGTGAAGCTGCAGTCATTGTGTAACTGACCACACACACATACTCACTCCATGGAAATGTAGTTGTACACTCAGTGATGTGATCATTACAAATCAAATTCAGAGTGTGAGCATCAAGGACATAAACAAAACATGTTTTCAATTCTGACAAAACTGTCACACAAAGATCACACTTCGCATGTCTAAAATAAAGGTACATTAAATGTGAGCAGAATCTGGGGCTACGTTCATCACAGTTTGCCACTGAGTCTTAATTCACACTGCCACTGTGGACTGCAAAAGTCATAGATAATCAACAATAAGTCAGAAAGCAGGTTTAAAATTGTTCATATCAAGTAACAAAATAAAACAATGAATCCAGCTCTAACCCCACTGATGTCAAAGTTATGATTTTTCTTTTGTCCCAAACCAATTACATTTTCCACTTTATTTTCTAACATACTGGTGCACACTTCCAGTACAAACAAGTAAATGAAATTGTTTAATGATTCAATAAATGCGCACAAAGAAAAAATACCTTTCCTGTAATGTTTCCCATACTATTTTCTATACTGCCATAGTAACAGTAACTATAGTTTACTGTATAATACTGTATGTGTGAAAAGAGGGGTATCATTGTAGATCTGAAGATCTGGATAGCCCTTTTTCACTTCTAGCCTTATGACTAAGTCAAAGCATCTTCATTTCAAACACAAAGTTTTAATTTTAGTGTTCCAAACTGCCATCTGTTTCATAGTGGAGACACCTATATGACAAAGGTGACAGCTGACCTGTGACAGCTGCTTCCAAGCTTCTCACTTCTCACTCCAGTCTGCATAGCATTTCATACTCCTCACTGATAAACCACTCAATTACATCCAGTCTGGGGGTCCAGACCGAGACGCATCTGAGGAAATCTGATTGGAATCATATTTCAAATCACCTCCAAATGTGGTTTGATTCTGATCTGCAAAAATTGCACATTGGCAGACTGAACAAGGCCTAAATTATATCAAACATATGCGACACTGAATAATAGAAATATATCTTACTTTGACAATTGGCTGAGGTCCTCACAAGAGAAAGGCACCAGCAACTTGAAGTGGGTCAGGGTGGTCCCAGTGCACCAGTCCAGCACCAGCTTTCGGACCACTGTACTTTTCCCTGTTCCCACAGCGCCGTACAGCAGCACATTGACCCCCCGACCCTCACTCCAGGCGTCAGTGGGCTCAAACAGCTGTTCCACAGTCACAGAGGGGCTGGAAAGGGCCTCGGTTTGGAGAGGGGAGCAGAGTAGTCCTGCCTTCTCCTCAGCTTTTCTTTCCAGGATCAGTGGATCCACATGCATGGTCTCTGGGCTGAAGTAACTTCCAAACTGTTTCTCCTCCTGTGGAAGGTGGCTGAACCACAGGAAGAGCTTCCTCTTGTGGATCTGTATGGGGTCTACAGTGATAGAGAAAAAAATGGTGTATTTACACTTTGAGTTTATGTACCTACCCTTTTTTACCTCTCTACTTGGTCTCTGACACCATGAGATGAGACCTTTAGTAATATTCGTACTAATTCAGTTCGATAAATTAAGAGCACTTGTGAGAGACAGATTAAAACAGAATGTTCTAAATCAGAGCAGCAGAGGCACAGATATCTTGATTTATAGTCCCTGATATAGGTCAAGTTCCAAAAACACTGGATCCTTCATTAGATTTGGTATGCCTGGTAAACTAACTCGCCTTTCAAACTCCTCAATCCAGATTGTAATGCAGGCTTTCTGTTAGAAATATGTACTCTCCAAGCCCAAACTGGGACACCCTTGATGACATCACTATGACACCATCAGGATACTTATTTTCTCAGACTTCACAAAGCATTTTTTTTCACAGCCTGAGCAGCACTTTAACATCTACAGTTGTTGAATTGCCCCTTAAAAAACATGTAATAATCTTATATCAATACCATTTTGGATTTTACGTGTTACTATTTATTTTTTAGTATTATTTACTGAGAGGTACTCTGGGGCATAATCATGCATAGTGTCTCGCAGTTTGCCCTCCACTGTCCTTCACTGTAAGCATTTTTGGAGCTGTGCTTGTCATAAGAAGACTTTCTTAACTGTAAACTGTGTCTTCTTGACACAAGAAACAACTTTGGGATGTGTGAAGACATAAAACACAGGTAAAAATCACTTTAAACAAATTGGCCAATGTTAAAAATTCCACTAATTTATCACTGAAAACCAGCAAACAAAAAATGATGAGCTTTCATCCGACAAAAGGAGTACACCTTAGCCAACACTGGAAACACAGCTGCAACAACGGACAATGTAGAAGACCCTGTGACAAAAAATTAGCAACCACTGGAGATGGCCCCAATAATGAAACACTTGGAGACTACAGCAACAGACTTGACCTACCACTGCTGTTCCTGATGCTATACCTCCTAAAACTAAAGCGACTAATCATAAGACCAGAACTACTGCTGCTGTTTTTAATACTATTTTAAGACTACACTCATGTAGCTACAATCACTAACATTACTACTTCTGACTACTACTATTTGTGTCAGCTATTTTTTAAAATATTTTAACTTGCGTGTTCCTCACACCCATGTTATGCTTCCTGCCTTTGTTAGTGTATTGCTACACTTCATTTTGGATTGCGGCCATCAACTGTTGATCAGTGGAACAGCATGAAACTGGGGACTGGGGGTGTGTGTCACATCACCTGTATGCTTGTGCGCATGCACAATATAAACAAAACAGGGACTCACTCATAAAAACATGGCTCTGTACTGCTACTAGCTGTAGTGCTTCAGTTTCAGGGTCCTGTTATCATTCATGCTGGCTCACTGTCATACTGTCATGAGAAGTCAGCACATCTGCTGTGAAAAAAGTCGAATCAGAACATAAAGCCTTCTTTGCAAACTGAAGGTATGAAGTTTAACTATGAATATTTACCAGGTAGGGCAGGTATAACCAAAGATGCATCATAGTAAGTGTAGGATACAGTGTTTTTATAGTCTGAACCATACTACGAACTGAAAGTCAGAATTTCTGTGCATCTGCTGCAGAGATTGTTACCATTCTTTGTAATCTTAAACGTTTTGGGAGTGGAATACTAAATTGCTGGACTGCTCCTGTAAGAACAAGTAAGCCTTCCATCACTGCTGCTGCTATAACTGCCACTACTAATACCTCAAACATATACTTTTTAGCACTGTTGTACAACCTGTGGCTGATTGCTGAAACTCTTTTGGATTAAACTGTTCAGAAATCAACTCTCTGTATTTTCATTCTGCAGAAAGCTTCTGACTATTGTAGTTGTATTTAAGAAAGCAGTATGTTGTTGTGATTGTCAAATAGCTATATAACGTCAAACTGAGCTATGTACCTGGTTCTGAAGTGGTGGAGCAGATGGTCCTGAAGTGAAAGTAAGTGGCTGGGTAGAGAGAAATATCCATCCTCCTCTTCCGGCTCCATACTGCAAGAAGCTGACTCAGCTGTCTGGAAAACACAACACATCACACAGACTGGTTCAGTTAGCACTGTGCGCAGTTGTTATGGGATACAAATTCAATCTAACAAGCTGGAAAGGTTACTTTAATCCCACAGTCAACAACTCACTTTCCTCACATTGCGGATTTTTTAAAAACGATCCTAGATCTGCCTACAGCAAGCTGTAGCAGGTATACTGACATACCTCTATGCAAGAACTAACGATTATGCCCTGTAACCAAACTAGGACTTGTCTAATGCTGCCCTGAGAAATTCACACACAAGAACCTCGAAATGGCCCCAAGGGTTACCGAGAACCTCTTTGTATGGCAGAATACATACTGAAGTGGGAATATGAAGCAATATGAAAAATGACTCTTTCCCAGAAGGCACCAGGCATTTCTTTAGAAAACAAAGGGAAGCTCATATTCTACATATAACTTCAAATATAACTTCATTATTGCTGGTTCTTTACTACCTCATACTGTACTATAATATCAGTAACAGTTGTTTAGTGGTATAAAACACTTTTTGGGGAAATGTCACCACAGCACCTGTTACATTAAACTTCTAGCCAGCTTCTTCTATTTTGTCTGAACAGAAGGACAACTCTCACACACTTAATATTGTAGTATAACTTAATCAGACTTGCTGTTGATGTGACCACACAAGTGTGTGGTTTAAATATGTCATAGTTATGTGACCAGTTGCCATCAGATTTACAATTAAACAACATGATAACCAAGCCCTGTTGGTTCCTGGCCTGTCTCAAGACTCTGCACAACATAAGCAAGTGTAGATAACAGATAGATGGATAACCAATTTAAATAAAATTACCTCTACAAAACTATTCAGCGATCTTAAGTATATAAAGTGCAGTCGGATCACTTAGCAATCAAAACATACTGTAAGCCATTTTCATTATTCTTAAAAGACTGTGAAAAATAGGAAACCCAATTCCTATATCATTTACCATAACCACCTGAATAAGTATGACACTCAATAACCATGTAAGTTACACGACAAAGGCTACAAATCATTCTGAATTATTTCCAAAGTAAAGTCAAAAGAACCACCATTCTTATCAGACAGATGAGGGTTTCATCAGCCATGTGAAATGGCTGCATTTCTCCTCAGTGGCCATACAGGGGTGACTAAATGTTTTCCAATGTCATGTGTATTACAAGCATTATCCACATTTTCTGGCTCCATTTACTTTGGTAAAAAAAAGTCTTGATGGTCTTCAGTTCCTTTCTCTCCAAAAGCAACAGCTTGGAGGAGTGGAGGTCAGCTTCTGCATTGCTGGGTTACATCTCTGCATTTTTTAATCATTTCTCTATACTGTTCATCCTTACAAACACTGCTATACTGAAAAACAAGTGTGAGTGTGCCATGCAGTTCACTTCATATAAATGACCACACAGCCAAGCTGGTCACTGTATGTAACAGCACAGTTCCAACAACAATAACACACAGACATCAGAATTAATAAGTACAGCTGCAGGACAACAAGAGCATCAGAAGCAGAGGACTGACTGTAATCCACACACATGCAGCAGAGAGGCTTCATTCACCTCACCACAGATCAGAGTGATACCTTTAGCTAGTGGGTGGTGGTGGTGAAACATACCATTCACAAAGAATTTTTGCCCCTGTACACTGAATCTGAGCTAATATTATAGCCCTATACACTATCAGCAATCATCAATCATCAATAAGCCCCACTGACCCAGTTCCATTGGCAGCCATACATGCCCATGCCATAACACTGCCTCCACTATGTTTGACAGATGATGTGGTATGCTTTGGATCATGAGCCCTTCTTTCCCTTTTCCATACGTTCCTCTTCCTGTCATTCTCGTACGAGTTAATCTTGCTTTCATCTATCCAAAGAATTTTGTTCCAGAACTGGGCATGTTTTTTTTAGAAGTTTTTTGGCAAAGTCTAATCTGGCTTTGCTGTTCTTGAGTGTTACCAGTGGTTTGCACCTTGTGGTAAACGTTCTGTTGATACATTTTTGAAGACCCCCCTTGATTCTACACTTAGACAATGATATGTCTACCTCCTTGAGTGTGTTCTTAACCTAGCTATATATTGTGAAGGGGTTTTGCTTCACCAAGGAAAGAATTCTGTGATTATCAACTTGTTTTCCCTTTTTTTAAGGAAGGTAACAAATTTTTGATTTGGCCACTCTTAAAGTTAGCCCACACAAGTTTGGCCACACACCACATCGTGACACACAAGCTGGGTGTGCTCTAATAAATTCTGACTGAACTGCACAATTTGCACTAGTGGTTATTGGTTCCATGTTGGTTTCATTTGTAGTTTTCAATACAGATCGATACAGAATAGAATTTAAAATTTTCCTCCTCACCTACAAAGCCCTTAATGGTCAGGCACCATCATATCTGAAAGAGCTCATAGTACCCTATTACCCCACTAGAACACTGCGCACTGCAGTTGCAGTTGCTGCATTGGACAATATTGACCATCACATCTTATTACAGAAACTGCAACATTTAATTGCCATTAAAGGAATCACTCTCTAAGCTAGTTTAATTCCTATTTATCAGATCGATTTCAGTTTGTGCATGTTAACGATAAATCCTCCATGTACTCAAAAGTTAGTCACAGTTCCACAAGTTTCTTTGCTTGGACCAATTCTATTCACCTTATATATGCTTCCTTTAGGCAATCTTATTAGGAAACACTCCATAAATCTCCACTGTTATGCAGATGATACCCAGTTACTCGTGTCAATGAAGCCTGATGAAACCAATAAGTTAGCTAAACTTCAAGCATCCCTTAGGGACATAAAAGAACTATATGACCAGTAACTTTCTGCTGTTAAACTCAGACAAAACTGAAGTTAACGTACTTGGCCCAAAACACCTCAGAAACACATTATCTAATGATATAGTTATTCTAGATGGCATTGCCCTGGCCTCTAGCACCACTGTTAGGAATCTCCGAGTTGGCTTTTATCAAGAAATGTCCTTTATCTCCAACATAAAACAAATTTCAAGGACTGCCTTTTTTCACCTACGTTAACATTGGTAAAACCAGGCATATCCTGTCTCAAAAAAATGCAGTTGCTTCTAGGATGGATTATTGTAATCATTATCAAGCTGTCTCAACAAGTCTCTAAATACTCTCCAGAATGATGCAGCGCAAGTACTGATGGGAAAGCTAGGTAAAGAGATCATATTTCTCCTGTGTTAGCATCACTGCACGGGCTACCTGTAAATTCCAGAATAGAATTCAAAATTTTCCTCCTCACCTACAAAGCCCTTAATGGTCAGGCATCATCATATCTGAAAGAGCTCATAGTACCCTATTACCCCACTAGAACACTGCGCACTGCAGTTTGTCACCAACCTGTGCAGTGAGCTCATCCTTTTGTTCTGCTGCCTCTGTCTGTCAGGGAGTGTTCTGTGAAGAACAGTTAGCACACAAAGTCAGGTTGCTGGTGCAATAAAGAACGTAAAGTTACCCTGTGGAGTTTTTGACCACTAGTTGCATCACGGAGTGATGTTTTCATGAGTGGGTCCCCATTTTGTTTATGTCTCATACACACCAGGATACATGTGCACATGTAGGAGTGTGTGGTGAGATGATGCACATATCTGCCAATCTTTAAAAATGTAGCAATGCACCAGTGTAGTCAGGGAAGATTAGGACTGATAGCTGGTGTTAGACTTCAAAGATATACACAGTGTGTTTTGGTGAAAATCTTGATTTAAACAGAAAACTCCACAGGGTGATTCTAATAACTTCAATGAAAAATGTTAAGAACAAAATAGCTGGCATCCATTTGTAATGTCTCACAAACACTATCTGGGGATTGAATCAAACCTGAGGGTCAGACCACACTGACTCTTGTCTGACCCCGGCCCCTCCCTGTTATACACAGAGTCTTTGCCTGGTCTACTCACAGTATATACTCAGAGGGCAAATGGGGTTAAAACAGGCTGAAGCCTATAGAGGGCTGCAATGCCGGCAGTTGGACGGAAAGTTCAGTCTGATTTGAATCCATTGATTAGGAGGTCACCTATCCCTCCCCAGTCGGCCATTGTAACGGTACCACACTTACCGTCTGTCAGTGTCCCCGGAATCTCAGCTGGGTAACAGTCTCAAACCAAAGTCTGGCTGTGCTGTTTCTCTGTCTCAGTATGTTGAACTCACTTATTTCCAATCACTGTGTGTGTGTGTGTGTGTGTGTGTGTGTGTGTGTGTTTGCTAGAAGCTACTGCGGCATCTCGTCGTGTTGGTAAAACAACTCCGCACGACAGACAAGCCTCCTCTGACAGATGCAGGAAACTCCGGTACGACTGTTTCAGAATAAAAGAGGAATCCCTATAAACCCAGAGAGCTCAGAGGCGGAAAACCTAAGAAAGCAGCTAATGAAGCAGGAAGGTACACTTATAGGTTGCATACAATGATTTATGTGCTAGTAACGGTGCGGTGGGGATCTAATAAAAGTTAGGCACACTGGCTATATACAGTTGTAACTTTAGAGAATCCGTTTTGGGCCTGCCAGAGACTTTCCTAAAAACACCTGGGTCAGTGTATTGTTAGTGTACAACTAAAGTGCTGTTAAAGTATGTTGCCCAATACCACATACGACTGCTGTTCGGTGTAAAATATATAAAACCTATGCTCTGCGAAAATGTACATATGTTTACTCACCGCTTATATTTTTTAACCATTATTACTTAATCTCATCAAAATATTCAGTTTAGAACTTTGGGTATAATGAATTTTAGATTCATGGCTTTAATTTTGAAGGCTGAATGGTCAGAACGGAAATACTATCCTCTGGTTAGTTTCGCCTTAGGATGCCATACACAACTTCAACACTTTCAGAATAAAATCGTCACCTCAATAATTCGACGGTACTTCAAGATAACTTGACGTGATGTCAAGTAAACAGTCACATGAAGAGGTTAGATGAATGTATTGTTCGTAAATCCTGGAATCAGGCACAACAGGTCAGTCAGAAGCAGCTGATTCAAGACATCCCTACTGACCCTGCTGGAAAAACCAGGCTGGTCTGTGCTGGTTAGTGCTGTTTGGTGGAATAGGTTTCTCCAGCAAGGTCTAAATGATTATGCTGGTCTATCTGCATGGTCTCATTGATGATGCTGGTCTAGTAGCATGGTATTGCTGGTGAAGCTGGATTACCATTTTAGCTCATTACTTTGTACATATTTATGCAGCCAGTACTAACATGACCCTTGTAGGTGTAACTTATCTGTTTATGTCCAAGTATAAAATACCTGAAATACAAGAGAACTGAAATAAAAAAATCAAGCTTGTAATGTCAAAGAGTTCTTTAAGGGAGCATTGACACAGGACCCGGTAATGGTGCCAATTATACCGGCCCTTGCGTCAATTCTGCTTTCCATCCCGAAAGGATGTCCTTCAAGCTCGGCTTCTGGGAGTCACAGAATTGGCAGGTTTCCTCTGAGTTGTACCAGAGGTGCAGTTTCCAGGGACTGGGTAGAGTATCATACGTGGCCCCTTATAACGAAGCTCAGTCTTGCTTGGGGCATCCTCCACATATCTGCCCTCATAAACAATCAAAAGAAGACCTTACAAAGTAAGTGCAACAAAAATATTACTCATGGATTCTTGAAAATAACTATCAAGGCCCATATTTACTGAACTGTGGTGAGTGAAATTGCAGTCTTAAGAATTTTTTAAACTTAAAAACGACCCTTAAATCTAAGAGAGCTTTAGATAAGTACTTTTTACTCATTAAATTGGCTTATAAACAGTGTAATTCTCAGAATTTTTATAGGTCCTGATACAAGTGGGTGAATTTAGGCAAGGTGTAGCTATTGAGTATCTTTATATTATGCTCTATATAGTTGCTATAGTTGCAGAGTCTGGCACCGAGAATGAGATGGAACGATTTGTATCTCCAAAAGAAGATTAGGTATAATATTTGCCCTGTTTACTATATATATATATATATATAGATATATACATATATCTATATATATATTTATATATAGATGTGTGTGTGTGTGTATACATTGCCACTACAAGCATAGCTACACAATTTAAAAAACTAAACATACAGTATACAGAACCAAGCAATTGGGAGGACAAGTTTGATTTCGTAAAGAGGCCTGGTCCAGGATAGAAAATAAATTTCAGATTCCTTTGTTTGTGAAGGAGTTAGAAGTGGCAATCTGAGGAACCTAACAAGGAAGTATTGCCCCACCACAAAAACCACCAGGAAATATAATTTTAGCATACTTCATAATTTTGCAAAAAAAAAGTGCCACCTAGTGGCCAATTGGCACCATCATTAGAAGAGAGCCTCAGTGTTGAATGAGAAAGTACTGGATCATGTTTTGTGTTATTAGGAGTGATTGTTAGCAAGATAGGCATCACTTCCTGACTGCAACCTATTCGAAGTTGTTCCTTTATAACTTGTGCATTTTTTGGATTATCAAAATTCTTTTAATAGCTTTTGATCATGAGAGTCCATAGACTCTATGTACATATATATATATATATGTATATACACACACACACACACACACACACACACACACATATATATATATATATATATATATACATATATACATATATATATACACACACATATATATACATATATACAAATATATATATATATACACACATATATATATACATATATATATGTACATAACCTGAATATACATAACCTTTTTTTTTTTTAAACACACATGCACATACACACACACACACACACACACACACACACACACACACACACACACACACACACACACACACACACACACAGTTAGGTCCATTAGTATTTGGAAAATGACACAATTTTCCTAATTTAGCCCCTGTGCACCACCACATTGGATTGGAAGGGGTTTAAGAAAAATATTGCAATAACCGTTCAGGAATTACAGCCATTTCAATACATAGTCCCTCATTTTTAGAGGCTCAAAAATAATTGGACACTTGACTAACAGTCAGTTTTATGGCCAGGTGGAGCCTGCTCCCTTGTTATTTTATGATAAATTAAACAAATAAAAAGGTTTGGAGTTGGTTCCAAGTGTTGAATTTTCATTTGGTAGCGGTTCATGGGAACTCTCAATATGCGGTCCTAAGAGATGTCAATGTAAGTGAAGGAGGCCATCATTTAGCTGTAAACAAAACAAGCACAGGTGAGCTCAGAAGCACTGAAATGCCTGGAAGGCCATGGAAGACCACTAAAGTGGATGATCACAGTATTCCTTCCTCAGTGAAGAAAAAACCCTTCACAACATCTAGCCAGGTCAAGAACACTCTCGAGGAGGCAGGCATATCATTGTGAAAGATGCCTTCATGAATGCAAATACAGAGGGTTTACCATGAGGTGCAAACTACTGATAACACTGAAGAACAAAATGGCCAGTTTAGACATTGCCAGAAAACATCTAAAAAAGCCTATCCTGTTCTGGAACAAGATTCTTTGGATAAATGAAACCAAGATTAACTTGTACCAGATGATGGGAAGAGAAGAGTATGGAGAAAGAAAGCAACTGCTCATGATCCAAAGCATACCACTGTCAAACAAGGTGGAGGCAGTGTTGTGGCATGGGCATGTATGGCTGCCAAAGGAACAGGTGTTTATTGATGATGTAACTGCTGACAGAAGTAGCAGGATGAACTCTGAAGTCTATAAGGCTATACTATCTGCTCAGATTCAGCCAAATGCTGCAAGATGGTTAGGACTCTGCTTTACAGTACCAGGCAAAGAAATGGAATATTCTTCAATGGCCAAGTCAGTCACCTGACCTCAACCCAACTGAGCAAGCTTTCTACTTACTGAAGACAAAACTGAGGGCAGGACCCACAAAGAAGCAACAACTGACGTTGGTTGAAGTAAAGGTCTGGAAAAGCATATCAAGGGAGGAAACTCAGCATTTGGGGATGTCCATGGGTTCCAGACTTCAGGCAGTCATTGACTGCAAAGGATTTTCATCCAAATATGAAAAAAAAAATCCTTATATATAATATTATTATATTTTTGATAAACCCATTTAATTAAAGCTGAAAGTCTGCACTTCAATCACATGTTGATGGCTTTGTTTCAAATCGATTGTGCTGGTGTACGGAGGTAAAACTACGAAAATTGTGTCACTGTCCAAATACTTATGGACCTAACTGAATATATGGAGAGAAAAACCACTTGGAGCATTTTGAACAGAAAAGCCCCTAACGCGTTACGCCAAAGATGGCGGTTGTATTGGGGTGTATGGTCATATATGTAGAATATAAACCATGTGTGAAAATAGAGATATGGCTCAGGGGACAGTGTCAGCGGAGTCTCCTTCATCCTCTTCACATCATCAACACCATCAAATAAACTACAGTATAACACATATCACCCAAAAGCAAATTTTTACTTTATAACAGCCGAACGGGAAACATATCAATCCAATCGTGTTGTTGCACTGAAGCGAGCGAAAACGTGCGCATGCGTATTACGTATAAGTATAAACTGTGGGGAAAACAAGACATTTTAAACGTTATTTTGGGGCAAAGTCACCAAACTTTTAAAGTTTTTTTTAAAATCAGATTTGACTTGTGATTATATACATGCAGTACTCCCGGTGAAAACTGAAAGTTAAGTTATGGCTCTCTTCCTATTCATTTAGATAGGGACCTGGTTTTATAAGCCAAACATAACTGCCTGTTGGCGTTGCCAAATGGCTGCCTGCAAGGAATTTGCTTAAAATAAACTGTGATCACAGAGGTGGAAGCCAAACAGAAACATTCTCTACTGACGACCCCTCCTCAGAGAAAAGAACATCTTGTGAGCGGGGGCTGTGGCTGTGTAGAAATGACGCTCTTATTCTGAAACAGTGCGAGCGGAAGTTGGTTTTTTTTTGTCTGTGGGCGGCTCAGGCAGCTTGACAGTGGTACATGAAGCATCTGTCAGGATCCATTCCTTCTCACAACCTAGGGGCGCAGCGTCCTGCCCGCAGTATGGCATCTGAAGAGCTGGCTCGGAAGTTACAGTCGCGGCTGGCCGCTACACAGGAGGCTGAGCCGATGTCAGAGCCCGAGCAGAGCCCGGTCCAACCCAAATCGCGGGAACATGAGGCAGCCTGCGGTGACTCGTCCTCCGAGCTGTCCGCCAAACTGACCCGCAGGCTGGACATCAACGAGGGCAACGCTGCTTCTCGACCGACCCGCGTCTTCAACCCGTACACGGAGTTCAAGGAGTTCTCCCGCAGACAGATTAAGGATATGGAGGCGATGTTCAGACGGTAAGGCTGGGTCTAACGGTTCTTTTGTCCGCCTGAGTAGACGTCGGTTAGCAGCGGTCCGACATGCTTACTTGCAGTGTGGGGATTGGGGCTGAGTGAGCGTGACGGGCTTTGGAGCTCATGATGAGATTAGGCTGCTGCTGCCGACGTGAAGCCTCCTGCGACTGCTCACTATCAGCTACACAAACCACTCGTACATTGTGTCCACCAGTGTGTGTCCTGATCAGATCACTGACCACCCCCTGTGAAACTGGGGCCTAGATTTTCTGTTAACCACAACTGGCCGAAAGAATCCGGTCAGGGCAGTGGGCCACATACTGTATGTCACCGAAAGGCTCATTGAATGAGTCGAGGCTGTACATCACTGAATCCTAGAGTGAAGTCAGCTGTTTATGACCCATTATCTCCTTCTTTTCATTGCTTGCTGTGTTTTCTTGGGTAGTTAATCACTTTAGAGTGGAACATAATAATTATTTCGGTGATCAATGAGAGATTAATCTAAATGACTAAACAATACTTGGACTGGAACATGTCATCAGAAAATGGTGAAGAATGATGACAGGTTCACATGTCTTGTTTTGTCTGACCAGCTTTACAAAACCCAAAAAGATTCAGTTATCTGTCTGATAAGACAAAGAAATGCAGCAAATCCTTACAAAGGAGACGGTGCAACAGGTGAATGCTTTTAGTTTCTGATTATTTTTGAATTGGATAACGTTTTGATTTATTTCAGCGTTTCCAGCTTACATTTCCTCACAAAATTCTCTTGTCATTGGGGAAGTATTTACCCACTAGATGACATAACCTACTGGATAATGTCATCTAGGCTGAAGATGTGAACTAGCTGCTTTAGACTCCCAGTATTTTTGGGAGTATCCAACTAAAAACGCATAGTTTCTGGTGTGTGTTATCATACAAGCTGTTTACATTTTGTCAGGTCAGTGTTGACTTATGTTTCCATGCCATTGGCTGGCACCACTAAGTTGAGCCTCTGTGACTCACATGTAAATGGATGGTAAATAAACTGCACTTATATAGCGCTGTCCTAGTCTTCTTGACCACTCAAAGTGCTTTACACTGCATGCCACATTCACCCATTCACACACACATTCATATAGCGCTCTTTTCTATTCATACTATACACACAGACACACACACACACACACGCACACACCCGATGATACATCGGGGGCAATTTGGGGTCCAGTGCACCCAAGAAAACTTTGACATGAAGACTAGAGGAGCCGGGGATTGAACCGCCGACCTTCCAGTTAGTGGACAACCCATGGGCAGCTGTGGCTCAGGATGGCTCACACTTGACTACTGAGGATTGATCAGTCTACAGTTTAACCTTGTGTAAAGCCAAGTCTGCTTTTATACTGTGTAGACCACCGTGAAAGGCCTGGTGTTTAAATCACTGCTTTAAAACTAATGCAGTTTCATGATTTTGCCACGGATGCAACAATCAATCATATCAAACTTATGTTTGGACAGGTAGTTAGTGTATTCAGAGACAGATTTAGTGATGCCAAACCATATAAAATTGTTTTGTGTGCCAGATTTAGGTGGAGTGGAGACCACTCCCACCCAGTAGTGTGCAGGTCCAGGTTTGGAGAGCACCCATCAGTCAGCCAGTTGGACCTTAAAGAGTAACTTAACAGCAGGCTAAAAATGCTGTCTCACCTGGAAGCACACCCAGCAGTGATGTCACAGGGTCCTGGAGTACACCTGTGCATCACTGCAGCAGGGTGAGACAGGACAGATAGGATTTACAGGGGGGTTAAGTTACTCTTTAAAGAATGACATGTGCTGACCTCTGTGAGGTGCTGAACAGTTTTTAACAGGTTTATCACAGGACTAACCTTTACATTTGGTTAGATTTCTTTTACTTTTAAATACTCCAAGAAACCTATTCTAATTGAAAATCAAAAAGAATGTTTGTGTACAGCACACAGTACCATCAGGACCAGGATCAACTGGGCTCTGTCAGAAGCTTTGACAAATTGACATTTTAATCCAGTTTTAGGCAATATTTAAATGGTGTACATTTAGATCCTGTTTGTCTTAATTATATGTTGGGAAACCAAGAAACAAAGACGGAGCTTCCCTCATCTGCATTTCTAGCATTGTCTTCTTCAGGCTCCAGGGATTTTTCGATGGGGATTTCAGGACCATTGCCTCTGTTTGTGTGTTGGAAAATTGGCCATTTCAAGTTTTCTCCCTGCTCCTCTGATTTCCTTGCAGCAGCTGACAGTCCCGTGCAGCTCTCTGTCTGTCCTCTCTGTCGTTTGCTTGCTTTGGTCTTCACTCTTTTACAGTTGTACTGATGGCTCCATCAGCGGAGGTTGCTGATGGGGCTGATCTCCTCTAGTGGAAGATGGAGCTGTTTTCCCAGCTAACATGTCTCGAACATGTGAGTAACCCTTGGCCTCGGATGCAGCGGCTACTCCTGCTAATTGCCCTCACCTGATTTAACCTTGTCTCCCTTTCCTAGGTGTCTCTAGTTAAGGGTCGGTATCGACGATGAAAACATCCCACTGACTAATTTTTTTTATCCTCGGGCTAAGCTTCCCCCAGAGCCTGTCCTTTCCTCTATTTTGCCTCCTGCTCATGAAGTGAACCGTGAGAAGTCTGCCATCAGAAAGTTCCCCACAACCGCCGGTTTAACCTCATCCACAGGCTCGCCATCCCCTGCATCTGGCCCCCCCAGGTGCAGACATCCTCATTTGTCACTCCTTCAGTTGGAGCCTGACGACCTGTTCCACCCGGTGTCAGCTCCAGTCACTTGTTCTCCTTCACCACCTGCTACTATCTCAGTGCCTCACCCCACGCAAGCATCAGGCCAAGTAATCAATCACTCAGCTCACCTGCACTCAGCTTGTTAACGATCTACCATAAACTCTGTGTGTGTGTGTGTGTGTGTGTGTGTGTGTGTGTGTGTGTGTGTGTGTGTGTGTGTGTGTGTGTGTGTGTGTGCGCGCGCGTGAGAGAGTGCGTGTGATTGGCTGCTCTGAGAACGCAGAGCTCATTCAGCACACTGTGATTGAGTTGCCTAGGGCCTTCAGGCTTCTTGACTTTTGACCTTGGTTGGTTAGTCAGATGATGGTGACTGTCCTTTCTTGAGTCAAAACGACCTGGACTCTAACCTCCAAACATCTTTGTCGTGGAAGAGATTGAGTTCCCCCACATGTCTTAAATCTCCTTGGTCTTGCTTCTTTTGCTGCATTGATCCCATTCACCCAGTCCACATTCCCATGGCTCTCGTCAGAGAGCTTTTGTCTTAAGGGCACATTTCAATGCTTTATCAAGATGTAATGAATATTGCCATTGCTATTAACATGATAGAATTTTGAATTATTTAGTGCAGTGGTTCCCGACCTTTTTGGTCATATGTACCCCTTGATCTGTTTTGCCATTCCAATAGTACCCCCTAAACTCATGCATGTTCATGAGTCTCCTTAATCTTTTCTGTTAACCTCATATTAAACTTTTTGAATCTAACACAGTTGATTATTAAATTAAAATCTTTTGAATGACTCCCCTTTTAATATAAAGACAGTTACACTTTAGTGGAAAAAATGTGAGTGAAAGTACTCTGACTTACCCAGTAACAGTTTGAATTTCTTTTCATCAGTCACCTGAGATTTATTAAGCTTCATAAACTTTGATAGTTCTGGGGGCAGTGTGGCAACAGGCTGTTCTCCACATTCATTCTGTTCCTCTGGCTGGTTTTGATGTGAGTCAAAGCTGAGAAGGTCACTTCACACTTCACACTGTATAAGTAGATCCAAAAAGTAAAAGTTCATTGAATGCATGTTTACCTAGCTCAGGATTTTCTTTTTCAGTATCACATCAAAATCCTGTCAGCATGTGCCATCTTTAGCCTACGGTCAGAGGACAAATCCATCAGATTTTTCGGCAGTCTTGCAGGATGGTTGCTGCTGCTTTCATTCACACTGAATGGGTTCCTCACCTAGTCCAGTTTTCCTGACTTTGCTTAAATAGCATGGACGTACTGGTTGAAATCAGTGTCAAGTTTGGACAGATTTTTCACAAGACTTATGTGAACATCAGGCAAGATGGGCATGAAGCAGTTGGAAATGGCTCACATCTCCATTTGGGTTGCAGCAGTTTACCGGCTTCACAGTATATCATGGAATAAAAAGTAACGGTTATCGTACCATGTACAGTTGCTTAATTGATTTAATTGAATTGTATTGAGGAAAAAAATTCAGAGAATCTCACCTGTGCATGCACACCTCCTTTCCTGCACAACTGCTTGTTAGACTCAGCAAATGGTTCCACACTCACATATGCAGAGGAGAAAATGGCTGAGAGAAGTGAGAATCTTCATCCCCTGAAAAAGAAATTAAAAATTGCCATTGAGGAGGGCTTCCGAAAAAAGTGGACGCAAAGTGGCTGCAAGAGAAGGAAACACATCAAACATGTTCACCCATCTTCGAGAACACCATCCCTCCATGCAGATCAAAGTATGTGTCCCGTTTATAACTTTAATCCAAGATGAAAAAACTTGCAAATTGATGTTGATCATAAAATGTGCTATTAAAATAATTTTCCACATTTCGGCTCTCAATTATATCTGTGTTGTCTGTCCGTTTGGTAACCTCTGACTTACAGACACACACTGAACCCAATCTGATGCCATAAAGAAACAGACTTTCTCGGCTCACGGGGCTGACATAATTGAGTGTGCGTGTGAGTTAAAGGTCCAGTCTGGCTTTGCTGTTTGCGCACTTACAGTAAATTTGCAGCTATTTTGATAATTGTTTAGAGCACTTTCTCACTATTTTCAGAATTTTTACAAACCAAACAATCAGTTGATTAATGGAGAAAATAATCAGCAGAATAGTCCATAATCAAAATAATCATTAGTTGCAGTTGGATACAAAACAGTTCAAAACAGCTCCACTTCAACCAACAGTCCTGCTTTATGTAATGTAAAATCCTGCTTTTGCAGTAATGCATGAGTAATAATAATCTAATGATATAAAATTGAATAGTCGACAGTCTCTAGACATTTTTCTGCATTGAGTAATGTTACTTGTAATACTTAAAGTACATTTTTGTGATAATACTTACATACTTTACATACAGCAGGACTTTTACTTGTAATTGAGTACTGTAACAATGTTGTACAGTCCTGATTGAAATTACTGGCACCCCTGTATTTTAACTAAAGAATTTAAAATATCTTTAGAAATAAATGCAAATTAATCAATTTTGAATAATAAGAATATTTAATAAAATGTCCAAAGTTATGGGGAAAAAAAATCCTGTCATATAGTGAAATAAAAGACAATTTGATGAATTTAAATAAGTTCCTCAAAAAAAAAAAAGAAAAGCTTAGTTTTCAGTGTTCACGTGACCTGAATTAACCAATGAATGATGGTTTTACTATATAACAAGGGCTGCTTGTTTCCAGTGAACACACAAGACATCTAAAGAGCTTCAGGCTGACCTGGAGCAATCTGGAGTGGTGGTTTTAGCCCGTAATATACGGTGCACATCAAACCAAGTAGGGCTCCATGGGCAATGGCCAAGGCACAAAAAGGCAAGACTAATGTTTGCAAAAACTTTCATAGATAAGCCATGGTCTTTCTGGAATAATGTTCTATGGACAAATGAAACCAAAGTAGAGCTCTTTGGAAATGCAATGCATCAGTGTTTTTTTATTTTTTATTTATTTTTTTTTATGGACGACGAAATCAAGCCCACAAGTAAAAGAACACGCTACCTACAATAAAACTTGGTGGAGGTTCTATCATGGTGCTCTTCTGCCTCTGGTACTGGAGGAATTGAAGGTATCAAAGGAATGATGAAATAAGAAGATTACCAAGGCATTGTAGAGTTAAATGTGTTACCCAGTGTCAGAAAACTAGGTTTGAGGCAAAGTTCTTGTGTCTTTCATTAGGATGACAACCCAAAACACACATCCAGCAGCACAAAACAATGGTTGAAAAGGAAAAACTGGCCAGCAGTGAAGCCTGACCTAAATCCCATTGAAAGCGCCGATACAATGTATTTGTATTATTTCACTGTAATGCAAGTTTTTGTTTTTTTCGTTTTTTTTTTAATTTTCTTTAGTTCTGTAGCCTTGGACATTTAAAAAAAAACAAACATTCTGATTATACAAAATTGGTTAATTTGCAGATATTTCTGAAGATATTCTAAATTCTTTACTTAAAATTCAGGGGTGCCAATAATTTCAACCAGGACTGTATTAGTACATATATGTAAGTAAAGGATGAGAATACTTCCTCCATCACAAAAAAGCCCTCTGTTTTCATTCCTTTTAAGGTTCATTGTAACTTATAATAACAATAACTAGACCCGCAGGCAGGTATTAACGGGATCCAAGACCCCCGCACAGTTTGCACCTGGTGGCCTGTTGAGGTGATGCAAGTCGGACTGGGAGGCCCACAGGTGCGATACAAGTGTCAGGTTGAGTGCAGCACAGAGATTAGTAAACATTCCATCAAGGTTGGAATGTTTCTGAGGGATATTCCAGTGGGGTATTCCACAAAGCGTGGTTAACCTAGCCTGGCATAAACCCTGGACATGGGGTCTAATGAACCTATTGCGACTTACCCCAAGTTTTGGGGGTAAGTAATCCAGTAAGTAATCATGAGGGTCCTCAGATGCTACTTGCAACAATTTGTGCAGATTGAACTTCAATCTAAGATGAGTTCGAAAAAGTAGGTTTTGCATATTTTTCAGCTTTGTGTAGCAGTGCCACCTAGTGGCCAATATTCAGCTGACTGGCACCAAATTTTTTACAGAGCCTCAGTGGGGCACGAGAAACTATTGGATCACATTTTGTGCTAATAGTAGTGATTGCTGCCAAGATATGGAACACATCCTGTCTCGACTGCAACCGATAGGAAGTTGTTTCATTATAACTTGCACGTGTCTTTGATTGTCAGAATTCTATTAAAAACTTTTTATCATTATAATCCATAGATTCTATGTGTAACGTTTCTTGCAGATCAGACTCACAGTTTACGAGGAGTTTGAAAAAGTAGGTTTCACATATTTTGCAATTTTGCAAAAAACATTATAGGCAGAAATGGACGTGGACTAAATCATGAGGTTCAGCTAAATTCAGGGAACGTGTGCATGTAAGGTTTTTGAATGTGCGATGTACTATGTGTGAGTTACTGGCCAAAACACGCTTACCTTGATTATAGCACTACATGCTTGGGACATGTGTCATTTTTGGTGTCTGACGTGTGCACCATTCTATACCTCCCTGGAAAATTTCACTCGCATAACTTTCACGATGTATGCTTAAATCTGAGTGATTACAATAGGGTTCCCAGCACTGCTGGTACTGGGAGCCATGCTGCTTTGCATGTGTGGCCACAAGCCCCCTCAGGTTGGACCTCCTGATAATAATTTTGAAATATCGTATATCATGATACGGTGAAACCATGAAATTTTTTGACAGTTATCATACTGTGAAAATCTCATACCATTGCAACCCCAATCTCCACTTTCACATTTCTTCTCCGATAATTTGACCATTCACTTTGTCATACATGTTAAAGATATGTGAGTCCTTGCTTTATAGTGATTGGTTGAGGTCATTAAGTTTGGTGAACACATCAGCAAGATATGCCAGATGCGCAACCCACTCTGCGCCCTCCAACACTGCTGCAAGAGGGTGCAAGTGCTCTTTCGGCCAAAAACTATGACTGCAGGGAGAATTTCAATTCAATTAAATGTTTTTATATAGTGCCAAATCATAACAGATTGTGGGTCAGAGAGAGAGAGAGAGAAAGAGAGATGTATAATAATATAGTATAATAACAGGAATAATGATAATTATGATAATAATAATAGGGCTAAATATTGTGATGATAATTGAAGCAGTGCATGTTGAGCAGAATCATGGGGGCAGGTACAGATCCACACACTGCAGCTCCGGAGGAAGGAATGCCTGCTGAAAGTGACAGCAGGAGAGAGAGGGACAATAAAGCACAAAACTATGGGAAAGAGAAGAACCCAAGTTAGTAATGAGCACTGATGGGATATGACCATGTATGGATTGAGAGGGAAAGGAGGAGAGAGGAGCTCGGCACATCGTGGGAAATCCACCTGCAGTCTAGGCCCATAGGCCTAGAGTACCCTATAGGCCCCTATAACCAGGTGATGGTTCAAGACAAGCCTTAGCCAGCCCTAACTATAAGCTTTATCAGAAAGGAAGGTTTTAAGCCTACTCTTAAACGTGTAGAGGGTGTCTGCCTCCCAGACCCAAACTGGAAGAAGGTTCCGCAGTAGAAGAGCACGATAGCTGAAGGCTCTGCCTCCTATTCTACTTTTGGAGATTCAGGGAACCACAAGTAAGCCTGCATTCTGGGAGTGCAGTGTTTTAGTGGGTTAAATAGGGTACTATAAGCTCTTTACGATATGATGGTGATTGATGGTGATATGATTTTAAATTCTATTCTGGAATTTACAGGTAGCCCGTGCAATGATGCTAACACAGGAGAAATATGATCTCTTTACCTAGCTTTCCCATCAGTACTTGCGCTGCATCATTCTGGAGAGTATTTAGAGACTTGTTGAGACAGCTTGATAATAATTACAATAATCCATCCTAGAAGCAACTGCATTTTTTTGAGACAGGATATGCCTGGTTTTACCAATGTAAACGTAGGTGAAAAAAGGCAGTCCTTGAAATTTGTTTTATGTTGGAGATAAAGGACATATCTTGATCAAAGACAACTCAGAGATTCCTAACGGTGGTGCTAGAGGCCAGGGCAATGCCATCTAGAATAACTATATCATCAGATAATGTGTTTCTGAGGTGTTTTGGGCCAAGTACATTAACTTCAGTTTTGTCTGAGTTTAACAGCAGAAAGTTACTGGTCATATAGGTCTTTTATGTCCCTAAGGGATGCTTGAAGTTTAGCTAACTTATTGGTTTCATCAGGCTTCATTGACACGAGTAACTGGGTATCATCTGCATAACAATGGAGGTTTACGGAGTGTTTCCTAATAAGATTGCCTAAAGGAAGCATATATAAGGTGAATAGAATTGGTCCAAGCAAAGAATCTTATGGAACTGTGACTAACTTTTGAGTATATGGACGATTTAACATGCACAAACTGAAATCGATCTGATAAATAGGAATTAAACTAGCTTAGAGAGTGATTCCTTTAATGGCAATTAAATGTTGCAGTTTCTGTAATAAGATGTGATGGTCAATATTGTCTAATGCAGCACTAAGAGCTAAAAAGAGAAGTACAGAGACAATTCCTTTGTCTGATGCAATAGAAGATCCTTTTTAACTTTGACCAGTGCTGTATCTGTGCTATGATGCAGTTTAAATCCTAACTGGAAATCCTCAAATAAACAATTACTATGAAGAAAGTCACACAGCTGGATGGCGACAGCTTTCTCAAAGATTCTTAGAGAGAAAGGGAATGTTAGATATAGGTTTATAGTGTGCTAAAACACCTGGATCAGGTGTAGGCTTTTTTGGAAGAGATTTCTTTACAGCTGTGGTACATAGCCAGTTAATAAAGACAGATTGAAAGAAGACCTAACCAAGGGTAAAACTTCCTTAAGCAGGCTAGTTAGGGTGTTAGGGGTCTAAGAGTAAGGTTGATGGTTTAGATGAAGAAATCGTTGAAGTTAGTTGGTGACGATTGATTGGAGAAAAACTGTCTAAATATACAGCTCTTGAAAAAATTAAGAGACCACTGCAAAATTATCACTTTATCTGATTTTACTATTTATAGGTATGTGTTTGAGTAAAATGAAAAAAATTCTTTTATTCTATAAATTACTGACATTTCTCCCGAATTCCAAATAAAAATATTGTCCTTTAGAGCATTTATTTGCAGAAAATGACAAATGGTCAAAATAACAAAATGATGCAGTGTTTTCAGACCTAAAATGATGCAAAGAAAACAAGTTCATATTCATTTTTAAACAACACAATACTAATGTTTTAACTAAGGAAGAGTATTTGGTGGAATAACCCTGATTTTCAATCACAGCTTTCATGCATCTTGGCATCCTCTTCACCAGTCTTTTACATTGCTTTTGGGTGACTTTATGTCACTCCTGGCGCAAAAATTCAAGCAGCTCAGCTTTGTATGGTGGCTTGTGAGCATCTATCTTCCTCTTGATCCCATTCCAGAGGTTTTCAATGGGGTTCAGGTCTGGACATTGGGCTGGCCATGACAGGATCTTGATCTGGTGGTCCTTAATTCACATCTTCATTGACCTAGCTGTGTGGCATGGAGCATTGTCCTGCTGGAAAAACCAATCCTCAGAGTTGGGGAACATTGTCAGAGCAGAAGGAAGCAAGTTTCTTCCATGATAACCTTGTACGTGGCTTGATTCGTGCGTCCTTCGCAAAGAAGTAATGTGCCCAATTCCAACCTTGTTGAAGCACCCCCAGATCATCACCGATCCTCCACCAAATTTCACATTAAAGAAGCACATGAAGTCATCACTACTGAGAGCTAAAGGACTACATATATCCATAGAGCTATGACTCAGTCTGGCTACAGTGCAGTACAGTACAGAAAAGAAACCTAGGGTATTTTTTTATTTTCCTCTATTAAAGATGAGTAGTAGGCTGCTCTGGCATTAGAGGCCCTATGTGTAAGTTTTAAGACTATCATGCCAGGCTAAGCAGGATTCTTCCAGTTTGGTGGAATGCCATATGTAAGCTATCCTGTCTTGTTTTATAAAATTCTTTTTTTTTTTTTTTTGATTGTCATTGGCATTGAGCCTGCAGCACTATCAACAAGATGATCAATTTAGGAGGGACTAAAGTTAGCATAGTAGTCCTCTGATATATTGAAACATTGCGGTGAATTAAGTGCTGATGGAATTACTGCCTTAGATTTAGCTACAGCACTACCAGATAGAAATCTAGTAAAGACATTTTTTCTCTAATGGTGTGTAGTCCAGTAATAGGAATTCAAAAGTTATTAAATAATAGTCAGATAAAAGTGGATTCTGTGGAAAGACTATTAAATGTTTAATTTCAATGCCTTAAGTCAGAACAAAGTCGAGGGTGTATCTAAAACAGTCAGTCCAATAATGAGATAAACGCATTTCTAAGGCTATCATTGCCAATGTCCACATGAATATTAAAATCACCCACTATAATTACTTTATGTGTTCTGTACTTTATCTGGACTAAATTTGATAAAAACTCTGAGAATTCAGATAAAAATTTAGAGTACGGTCCAGGAGCACGGTACACCATAAAAAAAAAAAAAAGAGTATGTTTTAATGTTTTCCAGGTTGGGTGTGTAAGACTAAGAACCAGGCTTTCCAAGGAGTTACAGTTGAGTTCAGGTTTAGGGTTGATTAATAGGCTTGAGTTGAAAATGGCTGCAACTCCACCCTTTCGCCCGGTGCTTCGAGGAATGTGAGTATTAATATGACGGGGGGAGCGGATTCATTTAGGCTAATATTTTCATCATATTGCAAATATCTAATGTTTAATAGTCCACATTTAATTCTTCTATTTTGTTGTACTTTTGCAGTGGTGGTCTTAATTTTTATTAGATTTTTATGTAAAACTCCTCTTTTGTTTATTTTTGAGTTAATTAATTTAGGTGGTCGGGGTGGCAGACAGTCTCCATGGGGTTTTGGGTGGGTGACTGCTGAAACGGAAGCACAGAGAAGCGTGTAAGACTGCAACTACATGTTGATATACATGTTGTTGCTGGTCAGATTAGCCAGGGGCCAAGAGAAAACTACAGAGTGCGACATTGTGTTTGCATATGTACACACAGACTCAACAGTCATTTTTGTGACCTTTGATTGCTGTAATCGGGTGTCGGCCAACCTGAATAACAATATTTCTATATTCATGTTATCCTTAGCCAGCAGTTTTAAATAGGATTCAACGTAGCCTGCTCTGCCCCCATGAATACATTTGACTATGGTTCTTCATGTTGCTAAATTTACATTTTTCAAGATAGAGCTGCCCATAACCAGAGTTGGTTTCTCAGCAGGTTTGTCACTGAGTGAGGAGCATCTGTTTGAAACATAAACTGGTTGGTGGTGAACCATGGGCTTCTGTTTAGGGCTACGCTTCTTGTTTTGGACAGTCGCGCATCCGCCCTGGCTTCCCGGGTGCTTGGGAGTTGCCAGGTGGACTACACTGGATCATCTTGCACCGGCTACTGGCGAACTACAGCAGCTAATGTTTATGTTTCGCTTGTAAACAACTGTGAAGTAGCGGGAAATTGGCTAAAAGCAGGAGAGCTAAGAGTGACTGAGTAGAACTAGTGTAGGCTTAAATGTACAGCAGGTAATTAACCACTGTAATGAAGCAAATAGCTAAATTAACTGGGTAGAGGCAGAGCTGTAAAACTTGCTACCAGTAACACAGAAACGCCAGCAACTGGAAATGAGACAGTAAGCTTACCCTGTCTGACCCGATCTTCAATGATACAATGTGGCTTTTTTGACTTAGCCACAAGTAGGGACACAACGCAAGACGCTTCATGTGCTTTGCTTGACACACTTGTCACTTTCTTCAGTATAGTCTGGCTTGACTTGAATTCTGACAGTTTTCGATTTGGTAAAACTGAGGGTTTTTTGTAGACTTCCTGAGTGTATGGTGCCCGGTGCTTCTGTAGATGGTCTGGCTTCATTAAATTATTTGTCAGGACTTTGCTGCAAATAAAACACTGAGGCTGCAGTGGATCTGCAGATTTAAAAGTAAATCTGTACAAAATTTATTTTTCACTGAACTGCTGGTGTTTTGGCTTTTTCTCTTTTTTCCTTTTGTAACCGGGCTCCCCTAAACCGGAATTTGGAGCGACAGCAATTGGACATTTGAGCCATTTATCCATGTTTGCTAGCTAGTTGGTTTGCATGCAGTTTTGACATTTGTGAATGTGACCTCTTTAGAGTAGTGTAACAGTTGACACCTGCGGGGCAACTCGTTGAGGCCCACACGTACCATTTTAACAGTAGGCTTATGACCATTCCAAAACTAGTTGTTCCTGTCTTGATAGGTAATAGAAGCAGAAGGGTACAGTCTAATCAATAATCAAATCTGGTTAATCTGTGAGGAAACAGCATACACTTATTTTGGCAAATTCAGTGCATCAAATTTGATATCCTTTCCTCATCAGCCACAGTCTTTCTTAACAAAAAAACTTTTAACTAACTTTACCTTTACTGTATGTCAGATCTTTAGCAGGCAAATCATTTTTATCAATGGTAAATCAATGACTTAATTATCAATAAATAGAATTATCAGCTTTATGAGTGCAAGAGAGCAGGTAGAGTTGCAGTTCTGTTTAATAATTCTATCCAGTGCAAACAGATGTCTTATGGAAGTTTTGCAACTTTTGAATAGGCTGTTCTTCAGTCAAATTCCTCATGTCGAGCTGTATTCTTAAACATCTACAGGCCACCTAAATACTGTGCAAACTTTTTTAGATGACGTTCCTGAACTGCTGTCTATCATTTGCATCGAATTTGACCCTGTAGTTATTGTTGGTGATTTTAACATTTATGCTGACAACCCCCAGGACAGCAGCACTAAAGAACTTTCTTGTTGTTTGGAGAACTATGGACTGACTTAACACGTGACAGAGCCCTCACACTGTAAGGGCCACACTCTGGACTTGATCATCTCCAAGGGTCTTAATAGTTTGAGGGTTGTGGTTACCGATGTTGCTCTTTCTGATCATTCCTGTGTTTTCTTTGAGATTACTATTTTGAGACTCTAAATGTTCAAACAGAGGTGATCAGAAAATGGTATATCACCTATGAATTATTAATTCAGGCAGTCTCTTCCAACCCCACTTGTCAATTAGTGACCTTGTAAATAATTTCAGTTCTGAACTTTAGGACTGTAGCCTCCTGTCATGAAGTCATGTCAAAGAAGTCATCAGTGTGGCTGCATTTTGTTAAAACAGAGTGTAAACTTTGCAGATATCAGTTTGGATATCACAGCTCAACGACCAACATGGCATATCGTCTAAAAATGGTAGGCAAACTTGTCTGTATTAGGATGCTCTGTCAACTTTTGTGTTTAACGCTTGAGGTTTCGAGTGTATATTCCTCAATAGTTCTTCTGCTAGGATCACCAGTTGATACAGTTCAATTTCAGTAAATCATATGAATATCGGCAGGTGCATGCTGGTTGGCCCTGAGTCTGTTATTATCATTTCAATATAAAATAATTAAGTTAAAATTATTAAATATGCTGCAAATACTAGCTTTTCATGTTTATTTATAATTAATTTAGGCTAATAAGGCTACTAAGTAGAGTGCACTCAGGGCACTGTGCCTGATTTAGTTAATATAGTGATAATGTGCAGATTTTTTTTCCCCCTCGACCAATTGATTGGTTGAAGAGTAGGTATGATTTCAGTCGACCAAGATTTTCTTTGGTTGACTACAGCCCTATTAAACTTCTCTCCGGTAAGAAAAGAACACCATGGAGAAATGCCATGCTGCTGCCTGTTGAAAAATGCTGAATGTAGGTGGCAAAAAACAAATCTCCAGGTACATTATGACATCTTTAAACAGAGACTTTGCATTTATAATTTAGAACTGAGAATTACAAGGTAGTCCTTCTCTGACATGATTTCCATAAAACAATAATAATGCGCGTGCCTTATTTGCTGCTCTTGACAGGCTGTGTCAGTGTCCCCTGAACTTTTATCCATTGAGTTAGGCAAAGAATTTGCCTCATTCTTTACTGCCAGCATTTGGAAAATAAGACAAACTCTCAGTTCTTCCATATCAGGTACAGGGACCAATTCAATCAGCATGATACAAAGTGATCCTATCAACTATGAAACTTTGGAGGAAACTGTTAATCATTTTAAATCCCCCTCTTGTTGCCCTGATAATTGCCTACATGCTTTTTCAAAAATGTCTTTAACTGCATGGTAGCAGATCTATTCTCAGGTCCTGAAAACTGCAGTTATCAAGCCACTTTTGAAAAAGAACAATTCCAACTTTTGCATACAACTGTATGTATGTCTTTTATATTGTCCTGTGTTTCTTTTCTCAATGCTGTTATGCCGTATGTAAAGCACTTTAAATTGCCTTATTGTTGATACGTGCTATACAAATAAACTTACCTTGTGTAGCACACATGTCCTAATACTGCAGGTAGTAGGGGCAATACAGTAAGTTAATAAATAGATGTAGTAGGAATTGCGAGTTATATTGGACCAGAATTAGAGCAGTAGACTCGAACAGGAGGTAGAAAGGCCATTTGCAATACTCAATGACAAGACACGAGACAAAAACTGTTTGCTGGTATTATGAACAAAGAAAAGAATTTATAAAAGAATTAAAAAATAAATTAATAGAATTAATAAAATTAAATAAAAGTATTGGACCTATATTCACATGTACACCAAAGCTCCAGAGTGTGACCATTAGGCATTTTACCCAGATATTATTACCTCTGCCAAGGAGATTATGTAATCACCCATGTCAGTCTGTATGTTGGTGTGTTTGTTTATTTGTGATCCAGGATTACACAAAAAGCACTGAACCGATTTGAAGCAAACTTGGTGAAGGGATGGGGCATGGGCCAGGGAGGAACATTTTGGGGAAGATCTGGATCATTTACTGTGAATTTTAATTTTTTCTCTGAAGTCGTCTATGTTGTTTGACATTGACCTTGGTGGAAGTCAGCGCTTTACTGAGTGCAGTTTCTAGTTACATATGACATGATTAGATTCTCTAGATTACATTTGAATATTTATTGAAATGAAACCATGTGAGAAGTTTAGAGGGAAAATCACTATTTGTTGGAGCTGTTAATAACTTTTAGACGTCTGAAATGCGACCCCTACTACACATTGCTTTTTGTATAACATCACAAGCCAAAAAGGTTGGAAACCACTGGTTTAATCTTTAACAATGTTTTGTATTTTAAAAGCTTGCTTTATTATCCATTGTGTAAAAACTTCATCTTAGAAGTAACTAGTAACCAAAGCTGTCAAATAGATGTCATGCAGTAAAAAGTATAATAAAAAGTATAAACATTTCCCTCTGAAATGTAGTGGAGTGGAAATATGAAGTAGCATAAAATGGAAATACTCATGTAAAGTACAAGTACCTCAAAATTGTACTTAAGTACAATACCTGAGTAAATGTACTCAGTTACTGGGTAAAATGCCTGATCCTGACCCGACATCTCCTGCGGAGATGGCCTAATCTGACTATGAGCCGAAGCCTACAACATACAAAAAGGCCAAAATACGGTATACGCCTTTTGCAAAGAATGGCTTGTTAAATTTCCATGGCTCAGATATGATAAAATGGCCAAAATAGGTAATACTTAAAATGTACACAGATTAAAGTACAACGTAAGTCAATTAAAATGTACTCTGAGTAAGCGTTACTGCATTACATTTTTAAAAGATGATAAAATGATTAAAACATCTTTAATCTACCAGTGGTTTGTACAAATTGATACAAAAGCACGACGGACACACAAAAACAGAATAGGGTTTGATAAATGTCTAAAATAAAACTAAGTTAAAGTACTGTAGGTGAGTGTAGCCCTCTAACTGTGTGTTAATGAGCACTCCTTTGTGCCCATGACGGTAATGGCTGTTGTGCTCATGGTCAGATGGCGGCAGGGGAACACCCTGCTTTAGCGTGCCTCTGGCATTCCTGTACTCCCACAAAGAAGAGCCAAACTAGTCCACAGGGACCTTTTGTATTTCCAGGCCTGGAATGCTGTGCCACGAGAGGAAGCCCCCCCTCTGGCTGGAATCAGTCCAAAATGCAAATTAATGGGGACTTGCGATTACTTCCAATGATTACAGTTATAGTTAGTTAAATGTATGTAAATGCAATTAGTTAATTCTACAAGGAATCATGACTGTGTAGTAGGCTGATGAGCTGTTGGTCCAGTTGTCACACGGCTGATACAAACTGCACTTGTCAGATACACAATACTTAGATGAACACTGCTCAGTGTGTGCATGTGTGTGTGAGCGCATAGATTGTTGCTAAAAAAAAGTACCCACATAAGCCTGAGGGCTGTGATGCAATTTCTGTTTCTGCTACAGTGTCTTTCTAGTGTGATGTTCACACAATGAAGAGTACAAAAAATGTGTGACTTTAATAGTGTTGACTTGGGTTCATGTCCCATTGTATGCTTCAAGTTGTCACTGACTTATTCAATATTTAGCCAAGACCACAACCTTCTCATAACCTTAACCATGTGCGTTACTTTCGTAAATATAATATTATCTTCACCATACAGACCACTATGTTTCCCTAATCTTAACTAAGATTAGATGAGATGATATTTGCTTTCCATTCATGCATTTCTTAAATATTTTGTATTGTAGTAGTACATCATCTGGTCAGTTCAGGTCAGGCTTTGTGGGGCTGTTTCAAAGCTGCACTAAGGAGCAGGCTACAAAACATTTTTAGTCCCAACTCAGTTCCTGGAATCTTTAGTTTGAATGCATCTGATCCAAACAATCAATTCTGATACCCAAACTCAGTACCAGTAGTACCAATCTGAGAATAGCAACCTTTCCAAAATTTAAAATCTAGAAACCTTTCTGTGTGGAAGTGCTTCAAGTTCTTCCTCTCTGTGTGAGTTAATGTACAGTGAGACTGTAACCACACATAATTTCTTAACTATAAGTGGAGATGTCCGTACAGTAACATCCTTTTTAGGCTTGTGCAATTTTTAGTCAAATTGTTAAGAAGCAGAGTGTGAATTATACTTTGACAATCGAGGGGATCTGCTTTTTCTCCAGGGGATAAAAGGGAACCCAGTACAGCACAGGCACGTGCTGTCGTACAATCTTACAGTTTGTGAAAGTACTATTTGCCCAAATATCTGGTTTGATGGCACACATCTTTAAGTTCAGTGTCCTTTCTAACTCACCAATTTTGTGCTAGGTCCTGCCGGCTCACTGTCTTTCTGACCTCCCTCTGCTTCCTTTATACAACAGCACGTAAATGTAAAACTCACCATCACTCATACTATCCTGGTCAGGATTGAGGCTGCATGACAACATCAGAAAATACAGGCTGCATTATTATCTCTAAGTCCTAATTCTTATAATTTTCAATTTACTCCTTTTTAGTACTAAAAAAGTGCCGGATATCTCCTCTCCTCTTGCTCATGTTGACTCTGTGACTGAAATCTAATCTGAGTTCAATTAAGTAGTCATACATTTGAACTAATACAATTACTCAGCACACATGGATTTTAATATTGTTCAGTTACCCAATTCCTAAATTAAAAGGGCAAAAGACTAACTAAATGACCATAGTCACACAAAACCCTATTAAAATGAAATGATAAACTCTATATGTCTGTCAAAATGTATCTCTTCAACAACTAATCCTCCATTGTCTCACATCTCATGACCGAGCACCAGTGTTAAACTGAAAACACACTGCCACCGCAGTGCCACAGTGTGTCATATGATGCATGTCAAGTGCACAAATAGGAATCATTGCACTGCAGTGCACCAACATGACCAGGACCACATATAGGGCGGGATCATAGATCACTGATCATACTATACTAATAAAACGTCTAACATAAAAATGTTTTAAACAATGTGCAGACATTAACATAAAAATCATGTGTGGACACCCACTTCTTAAACTTGATTTCCGAAGAGCCAATCTCCGGAGCCATAGCTCGCCAGGCAATATCTTTTTGCCATTGTCTTTGTAATAACGTGATTGTGGGTCTAATAGCTCTTTATTTTTTTCGAGCCTAACAAGTATTCTCTCTTCATCCATTGTACACACAAGAGACTGCGACAGAGATGGTAAGAGGTGAGGAGAGGGTCGAGAGTTGAGCTGCTGACAGACCAGCCATTAGGCTGAAGTTGTTTGCTGCGTTTAACACACAATTCCCATTCATTTTAATGCAAAATGTCCTCTTTGTGTTTGTATTTAATTGGTGAGTTGCAGGGGAGGCACAGTAACAAAAAGAGTAAATAAAAAGATATAATTTTGGAAGATACAACCTCGATTTGATTAACAGCGATTGCTGTTTTATATTTTTTCTCAGACACTGGTAACTTTGAGTGTACATACTGTGTGAGCATTTGTGGACTGTCTCTAGACAGATTTGAAAAAATGTGAAGCTTTCCTTTAACTTCAGTTGCTAAAATTTTACCATGAATAAAATTTGTCATTAATCGCTTCATCCAGTCAGTGTTTCAAAACTTCCACAAGGCGAGTATGGAATAGTATGGAGCCCCCCTAGGGTAAGGTGAGAACAAAAAGAGCCACCTGTAATCTGCTCTCAGATTCGGAATCCGTGCATGGATTTGCAATCTGTGCCCACAGGTTTGCAATCTGTGCCCACAGTTTTTCAATCCATGCTCACTGTAGTGAGGACAACCCTCCTTTTCATCACAAACACCAACAGAAGACCAATGGTGGTTTTCATTAAAGTTTTGCAGACTTTCTGGGCCCACTATGAGACCTCATCACCGCTTTATAATAAACTGTTCAGACATGCTCAGGACTTTCCAGATGAGCTTCTCACCCTATAGTAAAGGTGTCAAAAGTAACATATGCCAGATCTGGCACTACCATCAGTACACACAATCAGTACAGCCCCCCCACTATATATATATGTGTGTATGTGTGTATATGTGTATATATATATATATATATATATATATATATATATATATATATATATATATATATATATATATATATATATATATATATATATATATATATATATACGTGTATATATATATATATATATATACGTATATATATATATATATATATATATATATATATATATATACATATATATACGTATATACGTATATATATATATATATATATACGTGTATATGTATTTATGTATGTATATGTGTATGTATATGTATGTGTATATATATATATGTATATGTATATGTATGTGTATATACATATATATATATATATATATATATATATATATATATATATACATATACATATACATATGTATATGTATATGTATATGTATATATATATACACACACACACACACACTCTCTCTCTCACTCACTCACTCACTCACACACACACACACTCTCTCTCTCTCTCACTCACTCACTCACACACACACACACACACACACACACACACACACACACACACACACACACACACACACACACACACACACACACACACACACACACACACACACACACAGCTCCTTACCCTAACCTCAACCATCACAACTAAATTCCTTACCCCAAACTTTTCCCTCACCCTAACCTAAACCTAACTCTAATCTGAACTCTCAAATCTCTCACCCTCAAACAGGCTTTTAAAGTTGTGAGGACTGGCCATAATATCCTCACTTTCCCAAAATATCATCACTTCAAGGTCTAAAACTCAAACTGGTCCTCACAAAGATAGACGTACAAGTACAAACACACACACGGGTGCTGAAAGCTTCTATAAATACCCTTCATATCAGACATAAGCCTCTGTGGGCTTTGCCATTGGGGATAACAGCTGTCTGATTGGCTGCTTGAGTCTTTCATAGTCATTTTCAGTCATGACTGAGATCCTGTCTCCTAGATCTGCTGTTTTGTCCTGATGTTAGGCACTAACAGAAGGAGAAATCAATGGCAACAACTCCAACAGCAATCTCATTAGTTCATACTGTAGCCATAAGCTTAATTTAGGAGTTTAGGTTTTTTTTTTTTTGGGGTGGGGTTGTGGCATTCAGGGTGATGTGGTAGAGTGAGGAAAAATAGGAGGGTATTGAACTTTATGATGTGTTATATTTTTAAAATCTAATTACACTCTTCCTCTGTTTTCAATGCGTAATTTACTTTCAATGTGTAACTAAATTCAGCACAGGCATGTGGACTTAGCCTGCAAGGAAAGAAGGCTGCTGATGCTAGCACTGCTAATGTGGTATTTCCCATTAATTACCTAGACTGTGGCAGCTTGCCAGACTGTGGTCCCATCACAGTTTCATAATGAACCAAAAATATTTTTAAACTTCTCATAATAACATAAAAGAACTCAAACATAAGGCAACTATATAGCTTAGCTATTGAGCCCCTGCTGTGCAGGCTGAGAGGTCGGCTCAGTGGTCTCTCACTGCCGGACCTCGATCGTCCTCCCACTGTTTCTGCTTATGCAGACGACATTTACATCTTTGTTTCCAGTCAAGAGGATGTTCAACATCTGCAGGACACCCTGACTCTTTATGAACAGGCCACATCTGCACGGTTGAACTGGAAAAAAAGTGAAGCTCTGTTGGTGGGACAGTTGCGGGATCAGGCAGTGCCCAGTCTGCCTGGAGGACTCCAGTGGGGGAAGGAGGGGCTGAAGGTGCTGGGAGTGTTCTTGGGCACTGAGGGCTTTCACTGAAAGAACTGGGAGGGAGCTAGGGAGAAAGTGTGCGCTCGGTTGTCTAAATGGAAATGGCTGCTACCCCGGTTGTCATATAGGGGAAGGGTTCTGGTTGCCAATAACTTGGTCTCCTCGACTCTCTGGCACAAAGTTATCGCTCTGACGCCACCAAGGGGCCTGGTAGGGGAAATTCAGAAAGTCATTCTAGACTTCTTCTGGTCTGGTTACCACTGGGTCAGAGCAGCAGCCTTACATCTGCCTGTGGCTGAAGGGGGGCAGGAATTGATCAACATCCAGTCCAAAATGGCCTTATTTAGACTCCAGACCGCGCAAAGGCTGCTGTACAACTGTGGCCCAAGCTGATTCGCCACAGCTCGTCTGCTGCTGAGGAGAGCCGGTCGACTGGGCTACGACAAACAGCTTTTCCTCCTCCAACCGGAAACGGTGGACTGACACCTTTTTACAGCTCTGTCCTGCAGGCGTGGCAGATCTTTAAGATCACACGTCGTACAAATGAAACTCCGGGTATGTGGTTGTTTGAAGAACCGTTGTTTTTCAACAACTTTATACAGACCCAGACGTTGCAGTCTGCCAGCTTGCAAGCCGGTCTCCGGGAGGCCGGCTGCACCAAACTAGGACATCTGATGAAGGTGACGGCAACATCGGTGGACGACCTGGGAAGGAGGAGCAACATCACCTCTACCAGGCTGATTTACAGAGTGGTGAAGGAGGTCTGTGCTGCCCTGCCACAAAACCTGAGAGCATTCGCAGAAAACAGAGACCTGTGCAAACAATGGAGCGAAGGCTGCGAGTACAGCTTCCTCTCTCTGTCCGTCACCCCAGCTGTGGGAGAGTGGCAGGAAGGAGGAGGTCAGCTGCTGACGTTCACAACCCCACACCTGGACCAGTTCCAGGCTGTAGGGAAAAAAGCAGCCTATCAAATCTGCATGAAGGTTCTGAACCTGCGCTCTTTGGTGGAGATGAGGGAGTCGAGGTGGAGTGAGTTTTTTGGTCCAGGCGCTTCCCCGAAAGGCAGCTGGTGGGCCCTGTACAAGCTGCCCATTGAAAAGAGGACAGCAGACCTCTAGTGGAGGGTTGTACACGGGGCGATAGCTACGAACAGATACAGAGCGCACCTGGATCCTGAGCTGGGGGAGGAGTGTGTCTTCTGCTCTCAGGCAGAGACCCTGGAACATTTGTTTGTTCAGTGTCCTTGGCTGGTGACGCTGTTCGAGCTTTTAAAAGGTGGTTTCAGGGTATCGGGAAGAAATTTTCTTTTGACTTGTTCATTTTTGGCCCCAGGTACAGTGCTAAAAAGAAGACAGCACATACACTGGTGAACTTTTTATCTGGTTCTGCCAAGCTCGCCATCTGGCTGACGCGCAGGAACCGGGTCCAGAACACTGGCAACGTGGAACCTGTGCCGGTTCTGCAGGGACTGTTGAAGGGCCTTCTGAGAGTCGAACACGCTTATTATATAATGATAGACAACGTGCAGGACTTCAGGCACATTTGGGCTGTGGGAGGGGTCTTATGTTCTGTCGGGGGGGAGGAAGAGCTGATTGTTAATTTCTGAGAGAAACATTTTTTTTGGCGACACTTTTTTGCTTCTCTTTGTTTTGCTATTTTTCTTTCTGGTCTTTGGGTGATGATGTGGGTTTAATAAATGTTTTTTTAAGAGAGTATACTGTGAAGTGCCGCAGCTGTTCTTCACCAGAGCTGCGTGTTATTTTTTGGACTGTTCTCAGGCCGTTTTTGGATGGGGCCATTTTATTTACAAAATGCACATCAGGGTCACGTAGGCTTTCCATGGGCTGGTTTTGACACCAAAACCCAGGTATCCCTGTGTTATCAGTTTCGTTGATACTGACATCAACAAAGGTTAGAGCATTACCAAGCCCTAACTATAAGGGTGTATGTGATTGGATCTTTGTTGACAGAACATGAACCATAATGATTGTATGAGGTAGTTATGTAGTTAATACTCTGCTGTGTTTGCTGTCATATGCTCCCAGACCAGTTAGACCTGACGCTGTGCAGGTTTTGTGGTTTGTAGGTATGATACTGGGAAAGATGGCTTCATTGACCTGATGGAACTGAAGCTGATGATGGAGAAGCTTGGAGCTCCACAGACCCACGTGGCCCTCAAGAACATGATTAAAGAGGTGGATGAAGATTTCGATGGCAAACTGAGCTTCAGAGAGGTAAGCTCTCAGGGGGGACTGCTGTGTCCTGGTACTGTACTATGTGGCTTGCAGTGATGTGACGAGTCACTTAATATATGTGGAGGGAGTTATATATTAAATACTTCACATACTTGGTCATACAAAGACAATAACCCACATAATAAATAAGGTTACATACATAACCCAACTAAATCCTGGGTGTGGCAAACTGACATTTATCATCATCGGGGCTCATTTTTAGATATATGTAACAAGTAAATTTGAGATGTTAATGTGTGCAGCTAATGTCAGGAGGATGTGAGTAATTCTACAATAAAAAGAGGTATGAATGGCACACAGCTTCTATAGAATGTATGAAGGAACCTAGGAAGTTAACTACATATGGCTACAACACCTTTGGATGTTATTATCTCTGTTCAACCTCAAAACTACAGATGCACCAGTCATACTGCAATTTATATTTGCATACATACATTATATTCTGGAATCTCAATTCAAGACAAACCGTAAAGATGCTGAACATGTTTTTTGCAACATGATGGGAGGGAAAAAGTAACCTGATAAAGCAGTTAGCAGGCTTTAAAAAAAGTTGTCCAGGGCCTGATTTCCAGCTGGATAAAACATGAAACTGCAGCCCTAATGGTCCCTGGAGGCACATTATAAACTTAATTGGTGCGGGCCTTCAGGCGGCTCCTACATTTTTAGGCCCTGCTGATTACTTCACTTACTCTGTTTCTCATCTGGTGTCCTTACAGTTAAAAAAGTGTTCATGTTTTGTAGACAGGTATTGTAAAGTATGGTATTGTATCAGAACCAAAACAAAACAGAACAATAAAAAACAAACAAAACTAAGTGACTTCTCCTCCTTGGTGAGCTTCTCCTTCTGACGTGACACAGTGCTTCACAGAACATGCTGGCCTGCAGGTTTTGGAGACTAGAATAGAGGGGCGAAATTGTGCTCTCTTCATGGGCTAGCAGGGGATGAATGTTGATGTTGAAGAGTGGTGAAGGGCAAACTGAGGTGATATATACAGTTTGTGACATGAACACATCAAGGAAACAAGTGTATGTATTTGAACCATCTTCCTGCAGTTCCTGCTGATCTTCCGCAGAGCAGCAGCTGGAGAGCTGCAGGAGGAGAGTGGTCTGATGGCTCTGGCCAGACTATCGGAGATCAGCGTCTCCACTGAGGGAGTGATGGGGGCCAAAGACTTCTTTGAAGCCAAGGTATGATGACAGTTTGTACTGTGGGTTTTCTTGTACCTACTCTGACATTTACACCTTAGTTTGTCCTTTGCTTCTTTAGGGCCATGTTCATTCATTTATAGCTTTCACACATGATATGCAAGAATGCAAATGTCAAAATCAGACCGGACAATAAATGGACTTGATGATGATGTTAAGCTGTCAGGCCCAGAGGCAGCAAAGCAGCCCCAAATCATGATGCTATCTCCACCATACATCACCATTGAGAAGATGTCTTCATGTTGGTATGCAGTGCCCTTTTTACACCATACACTGAGCTGTGTGTTCTTCCCAAACAATTCAACTTTAGCTTTATCAGTCCACCAAACAATTGCCCTGTAGTGTTGTGGAGTGTCAAGCTGCTCTTTGGCAAACTTTGGGTTCACAGTGATGTTTTTTTGGAAAGCAGCTTCTTCCTCTGTGGTGTCCTGTTCTGGACACCATGCTTCATGCAACCATGCACCATGATTTGCATATGGTAAGCTCATGAACATAGATATTAACCAGCTCCAGTGATTCCTTGTAGTTGTTACTCTGGGCTTCTTTTTACCTCATTGAATATTCTGTGTTGTACCTTTGGAGTCATCTTAGCTGGGCGCCCACTTCTGCTGAGAGTAGCAACAGAACAAAATCATTTTATTTATAGACAGTTTGTGTAACTGTGGACTGATGAATATCTAAACTCTTTGAGATGATTTTTTTTTATAAGTCAAAGTAGCTCTAACCCAAATGTCTCATCTGGTTTCATTGTCTGGACTCCGGGTTTGGTAACTCCTGACTCCAGTTAGTTTTTGTTGATGTAATTAGCGAAGGGGTTCACATACTTTTTCCAACCTACACTGTGAATGTATGAAATATTTATTTAACATGGACAAGAACAACACAATGATTTGTGTGTTATTATTAAAAATAGATTGTGTTTGTTCATGATTTTAACTTAGATGAAGATCTGACCATAATTTAAGACAAATTCATACATAAAAGCATATAATTCCGAATGGTTCACTTAATTTTTCTTGCCACTGTTCAGTGTATACCACCTGTCTATGTAACATTCACTAGTCAAAAAACCAAAAGCCAAATCATCAAGTCCAAGGAACTCTCTATAGATCTCCAATTCAATTCAATTTTATTTATATAGCGCCAAATCATAACAGAAGTTGTCTCAGGGCACTTTACATATAGAGCAGGTCTAGACCGTACTCTTTATAATAATTTACAGAGAATCAACATTCCCCCATGAGCAAACACTTGGCGACAGTGACAAGGAAAAACTCCCTTATAACAGGTACATACCTTGCACAGAACCCGACTCATGGTGGCTGGCTGTCTGCCTCGACCGATTGGGTTGAGAGAGAAAGAGAGATTATAAAAATAGTGCTAATAATAAGACTAATGATAATAATAATGATAAATGGTACACGGATGGTAAAGGGACTGCATTCATAAAGCCCTTTTTAGTTTTATTGACCACTCAAAGCACACTACTGCTACCTTCACCCATCAAACACATACATACAACGCTTTTCAATTCATACTACGCTTTCTATATACACACACACACAGATATAAACACACATAAACACATACACACACACTCTCACACACCGATGATACATCGGGGGCTATTTGGGGTTTAGTATCTTGCACAAGGACACTTTGACATGTGGACTGGAGGAGCCAAGGATCGAAACTCTGACCTTCTGGTTAGTGGATGACCCGGTCTACCAGCCACTCCTAATAATGAGACTAAATATATGAATAATAATAATAATCGAAGGTACTGGGTGTTGAGCAGGATCATGGGGGCAGTAAGTGGTTTGCAGGCTCATATCCAGACTCTGCAGCTCCAGAGGCAGAAATACCTGAAGAAAGCAACAGGAGGAGAGAAGAGAGATATGAGAAAGCACAAAAATATGGGAGAAAAAAGAAGCCAAGTTACTAACAAGTATTAATAGGATATGTATGCGTATGGATGGAGAGGGAAAGGAGGACAGAGGAGCTCAGTGCATTATGGGAATTTCCACGTCAGTCTAAGTCTATAGCAGCATAACTAGGGCATGGTTCAAAGTAAGCCTGAGCCAGCCCTAACTACAAGCTTTATCAAAAAGGAAGGTTTTAAGCCTACTCTTAAATGTGGAGAGGTTGTCTGCCTCCTGGACCCAAACTGGAAGAAAGTTCCATAGTAAAGGAGCCTGATAGCTGAGGGCTCTGCCTCCCATTCTAATTTTGGAGAGTCTAGGAATTACAAGTAAGACAAAACCTTATGGGAGCGCAGTTTTCTAGTTGCGTAATAGGGTATAGTACGAGCTCCTTAAGATATGAGGGTGCCGGATTATTTACGGCTTTGTAGGTGAGAAGGAGGATTTTAAATCCTATTCTGGATTGTACAGGGGGCCGATGCAGTGATGCTAACACAGGAGAAATGTGATCTCTTTCCTTAGTTCCTGTTAGTACTGGCGCTACAGCAATCTGGATCAACTGGAGAGTCTTTAGATACTTGTTGGGACAGCCTAATAATAAGGAATTACAATAATCCAACCTAAAATTAACAAAAGCATGGAGTAGTTTTGGTGCATTTTCAGGATGTGCCTGATTTTTGCATTGTTATGTAGGTTAAAAAGGCTTTCCTGAGGTTTGTTTTATGTTGGAGTGAAAGGACATATCCTCATTAAAGCAGTGGTGCTGGAGCCCAGGGCAATGTTATCTAGAGTAACTATAACATTAGTTTATGAGGGGTTTAGGGCAAAGTACAATAACTTCAGTTTTGTCCGAGTTTAATAGCAGAAAATTGATGGTCATCCAGGTTTTTATGTCCCTAAGGTATGCTTGAAGTTTAACAAACTGATTGCTTTCATCATGCTTCATTGACAAGTACAATTGGGTATTATCTGTATAACGATGGAAGTTTATGGAATGTTTCCTAATAATATTGGCTAAAGGAAGCATATATAAGGTGAACAGAATTGGTCCAAGCACAGAATCTTGTGGAACTTAAATTATCTTAGAGCGGCTCCTTTAATAAGAATTAAATGTTCCAGTCTCTGTAATAGGATGTGGTGGTCAATGGTATGAAAATAAAAGTTTTGCTGAGGTGTACATTTGGTGTGGGAGATAAGTGGTAAAGGTCTACAGAATAACAGTACTCTCTTTCAACAGTTTCTGCATGTCTCACATGTCATTTCAGAGTTGCTCTCTGACAAAATACAAGTGTAATTTATTGGGATTTAAGGATGATTTGCATTGATGGGAAGGGACACTGTCATTTTGTGTGTTACCAGATGCAGGCTCTGTCTCTGGGCAGCAAATTTGAGGCTGAGATTCGAGAGGAAAAAGAGGAACGCAAGAGACAGGACGTGGAGAAAAAGCAGAGACAAGCGGCCTTCAAGCAGCTGCAGTCCACCTTCTGCTCCTGACCCTCCACAGGAGGAAGATAACAATCCTGACATGCACAGTCAGTGTTAATGAGATTTTAGAAACAGCCTCACACTCCACTTATACTTTCACCAGTGTCTCAGATGTCTCAGAATTTGGCACTTTATAACAAAAATAGAAAGATGCATTAAAGTACATACTCACTAAGATACTTGAAAATATCTCATAACACGTCACAGGGGTGGGCTATTCATGCCAGACTCTCTGCAGCTGTTCCATAAAAAACAATAAGGCAAAAACACAACTTCAGATGTATCAGGAAATACTTAGTGAGCTCTCCAAATTCATGCAAATATCATAGACTTATTGTGCATTTCTGTGAATTTGCTCTTAATGTCCCTCTGTACAACAACTGGAAGTTTTCACCTCAAGGCAATATGAACTTGTTCAGGCAAACTGAAGCTGTTCAGTATGTTCTGTTGTTTGTGAAGCATTTTGAATTTCATGTTACAGTATGGTCACATGATCTTGTTTTGTCGTCACCTTGTTAACACGGTTAGTGTGAGTGTAATTCAATGAACATCTACTCTACAACCTGCAATACAGTAGAAACAGTATAGTAATAGATCATAGAGTGAAGAACCGTATCACCATAGTATAATAATAGTAAGTATTAACATCACTTTTGTTGGTGGCAAGTGAAGCCTTGTGCAGCTTTGGTCACTGACTTTGAATCTTGGTCTAGCTGACTAATCCGACAGTAACCAGCCTGTACTGTGATTGGCTGTCATGAACCTCAGATTCAGTCTTTGATAATTATTTGATCCACCAATGGTACACCCTCTTGTTTTGTTATTGCACCAAAAATCCCCAGATGACTACTAAAGCTCAACTGTCAAGTTTCAGATTAAGGAAGGTTATCTTTTAAAGGAATAGTTTGACACTTTGGGAAATACGTTTATTTTCTTTCTTTCTAAGAGTGAAATCAGTAGACTGATACCAGTCTCAGTTCTGTGTTCAGTATAGAGTAGGAGTCTGGAAGCAGATTACAGACACATGTTTGCTGTATGCTAGCTGTTTCCCCCCTGCGTCAAGTCTTTATGCTAAACTAAATTAACGACATCCTTACTCCAGCACAGAACACACAGACCTGAGACTGAAAACCACCTTTCATCTCACTCTCAGAAAGAAAGCAAACATGTTTCCCCAAAATGTTAAACAAATCTTTCTTCCGTGACTGAACTACAGTCAACAGCAGACTGAATTAATAAAAGCACATGGTAAGATTAAAGATGGGGGACAGCTTCTGCACGCTGTTACACATGCAGCTGATTCTGTTTTTAGGACCAAAATTCCCATGATCCCAGTAGTTAGACAGTTGATAAATTGTAATGTGATGGGTATGGTGTAGTTTAATATTCTGTTTTCAAGGGCATGCACTGCATGCAGTGCAAGTGAAATAAATACTCTAGCGATTGTAATATATTAGAAATAAATTTACCTTATTTTCCATGTAAAATAGATCAGTATTAGAAATCTCCTGCAGCCCTGTATGCAAAAGTGACTGAAGTGGGTTGGGAGTGGTGGGGAAATAGCAGTCAGGGTTCAGGTGTTTTAACCGCAGTCATTGCATGCTATGCGTGCTGTGTGCTTAATCTTTCCACTGTCCACTCCAGTTCTGCATCAAACTTTTCCTGTTTAGTGGCTTTAAGCAGTGTCCAGTTTCAGGTTGAAATCTGAGGACATGATGAGGGCACAGAGTAACTGCTCTTCCACATGCAGCTGACAAATGAGACATTATGCCTGAAATGGTGCGCTCAGACGGTCTCAGTCTGTTATTATGTGCTGATTACCTGTATACATTTTGTCCTTTTGAATTTCCCCGGAAAAGGGATTCAGCTGTGGATTGCTATGGCAACGCTCAGTCACAGCATGACATGTTGCAAATCCCATAAAGAGCTGGCCATGTTTTAGTGAGAAAACAAAAGTCCTGGTGCTGCAATCAGAACCAGAGTCCAGACGACTGAGTCCTAAAGAAACCTCAGCTACAGTCCAGCTGGTCAAGAGAGTCTCAAAAGAAGAGACATGCACACTGTATGTGTATGTTTGAACTTTGGAGAAAGGCGGGCTGGCTGTTTCCCCCCCCTGCTTGCTAAGCCAGGCTAACCACGTTTTGACTCCAGGTCTGTACTCAACACACATTTTTCGAAAATGTTGAACTATTTCTTTAAAATAAACTTGTTTTGTCAGAACAGTCAGTCAGCAGTAGTGGTTCCGTTGAAGACCGAAGAAGAGGATGTAGTCCACCCTCCTCAGTGATAAAACCTAAATGTCACTCTAGGTGCTGGTGCTTTTTTTTTTATTTTTCTTGACATTTGGTTCAATGTTACTACATTTTAGAAGGGCAGTGCCACAAATAGGCTATGTATCACATTCACAATACACCAAACCTAAAAGAAAGTGTAAAGATTGCATATTCATGTGCAGAACCTGCTCTATCCTAAACCTCATCCTGCCTATGTCAGAGTTTTTCAGCTTGGGGGACACAAGTCTATTTGGGGTTCATATGTAGACATACTGTGCTGATATTAAAGAATTAATAGTAAGAAAATGATTCAGTAATAAACAGCGTCATAAACTAGAGTATATTTATGTATTTATGTATATATGTAACAAGATCAAATAAAAGAAAAATTAGGCACTCAGTAGAGTGCTTAGCTCCAAGGCCAAACAATCTGTTAGCTCTTATAATTTAAAAATAAAAGGAAAAAGGAAGTAGGCTGATAATGTAAATCATTTATTTGTTACACAACATAGTAAGTTAAACTTTGTGTGTAATGTGGATTCAGCATTTTCTTCCACCAGATCCGGATTATTATCTGGATCTGCACCAAATTATACAAACTCATAGATCTGAACACCATAAGTATGTCTGATTTTTTTTACATAAATGTCCATACATTATTTCCCTAGAAATTGATGTCAATGTTGAAAAATGTCCTATCTCACAATGTTAAGGAAGGTGATTAAAAAAAAAAATCCCTGGGTCTGCCCCTTTAACCTGATTCGCACAAAAATAATGGGTTCTTCCCTGTCCCATGCACCATCCCTCCACCAAGTTTGGTGCAAATTGGTTCAGCACTTTAGCAGTCCTCTGCCAAGGCCAGTGTAAAGCAACATACACCAGCCATCAGAGGAAAAAATTCAAACTCATAGTAAATGATGTGCATCTGCCCCATAATTTAATGGGTTCTATCCTCGCCCAAGCTCCATCCCTCCACCAAATTTGTTGCAGATCGGTTCAGTACTTTTTGTGTAATCCTGCTGACAAACTAACAAACAAACAAACTGACATGGATGAAAACATAACCTCCTCGGTGGAGGTAATAATACAAAAATAAACTCATTTGAAATTTAGTTCAGTTATGTATATATTTATTTTGTTTGACAACTTTGGTGTCATTTGAATTATGGAATCTGAAAATGGAGTCCTGAGCTTCAAACAGCTGAGAAGCCCTGACCCATGACAGTGCTTTTTATTAAGTGCAGTTCACGTGTCTGACGCCTAATTTAATCTGTAATAATGTTTTCAAGTTCTAGCATGTTTGACTTGTCACATAGAAAAACTACTATGCTTATCACAGAGCATCTTAGCTATTTGTTGAGGAAATGGACAATGTATTTTTTCATAAATAAAATATTATATATTGTTATTTGTTTTAGCAGAGTCTTATAACTTGCTAAATATAAAAAAGGTCAGTGAAATATATTTTTGGGCACTTGTAAAGATATTGTGTTGTTTTACTCCCTGTCGGAATGGAAAACTTTGACTTGATTGTAATAAAGGATAAAAAAAAAAGCCGATATTAAAAAATACAGAATCCATCATATTACTCATGTAGGAGCATTAGTGGGAAATCATACGCTATTCCCAGATATTGATATGATCTTTATACAGCCCCTAATATTCACTCTCTAAAGTGCTTATCATGTTCTTTGCCTGTCCCAGCATAGATTAGGAAAGTGTCAGTACTAGATGGGTTAACAGTTCATCCGAGGGTGACAACGTAGAGAGTGACACACTGCTGTACAGACCGTTCAGGGTCTCCAGTTCATCTGAGATACAAACTGTGAGCCAACTGTCCTCTGGAGGACCACAAATGTCACAATTAATAAAAATGTTTACAAATGAATTCATGAAACCATCACTAAATAGGTCAAATTAAATCTTTTTTTATTCAGCATTTACAGTACATGACGCTTTGGGCCTTGAGCTGGTAACAATGTACTGTAAACTTAAAGTAATAGATAAATAATCAATAAATAAATGTAAAAGTTTTCACAGCTATAACGTTTGTGCAGTATTTCAGTGTTTCCAGGTAGCACGTTTAAGTGGAACATGAAGACAGTAAATTTGAGTTTATGTTTAGCAAAGTTTCTAAGTACGAAATAAAATCAACAGTTTTTAACTTCTTGTACCTTATTTGAAACTAAATATTTCCTGGGTATAATCATGTTATCCAGTCTATACCACTAGATAAATTATTCCAAAAAAAGCAGACGCAAGTTTACTAACTGTAGCACCCTTATATGTTTATTCTTAGTTTTTGTACTCAGAAAAACATCTGAATTCTGTATGTCCAAATCTTGTGGTGTAGGCTGACTGATAAAAGCTCTGGTTGCAGATGACAGCAGAACTTAAACACCTGACAGAATAGTGTCAAAAACAACTATTCTATATATAAGGTGTACAGTAAACAGCATCTGTCAGACAAGTAGTGTGCCATCATCAACCCATTTCTTTAAAGGTGCTCTATGTTTTATAAGTTTTTGCTATGGCTGCATAGCCAATGTTAACATTAACAGATATTTACTTACTAAGAACTTCAGCCATTTTTGCGTTTACAAGTGATTAGAAAGAAAGCCCTCTGGGCAGCCCCACTTTTTTGTCTTCTCATGTTGGCCTCAGGGCAGACTGGACATTAGTCACTCACTATCGCAAAGTGGTACTATGAGACAGGGAAGGCTGGGGCTAGCTGGGTAGCATGTTAACTTCAATAGAAGAAGAGAAGTGATAGAAATTGAAGAAAGAAAAGAGTTAAAGAGGTACTGCACACTTAAACATATTTTTTGAGCTGTAAACTAAATGAAACGACTGTACTGGTGCTGGTGTTGATATTGACATTTCTTTCCAAATTAATAAAAATCTGTATTTCATGAGTTGAAAATAGCTCAACATGCCATCTACTGTTCTAAATCGTTCTGAACCTTGCAAGGCCAATGCTGACAGAGAGTCAACCATTTGGGACTTCTTTACATTATGAAATGTATATATTTAAAAAAAAAAGAACAAAAGAATGTTAATGCCCTCTAATCATCAGAATCATCCACCTCCCCTAGCAACCATCCTTGAGTGGGATTCTGTGCTCATTTTCAAATATATATTGGTCAAAACTCATCATTCACAGGAGTTTAAACTATTTTTTGCTAACCCTCCACTTAGTATTTTCAGTTTTGGCGCAATGGTTTGGACAGCTTTTGACAGCTGTGGAAGCACCACCGGACTGCTTTTTTTCCATTCAGATCCTCATATGGCTCTGCACTGGTTGCAGATGGCAGCAGGTCGATAGGAACACACAGCTATTTCCATTTGCAAATGGCATTTTTCAAAAGAGTGTTATTTTAACTACATGGTCAGGTCCAAGAGCTCCAGATTCTGGCATCACTGGGAATGGAGCCAAAAGCTCAAACTGATAATACTCGGAACCACCATGGTCCTCCACACGCAATGTCCGCTTCAGGGGATTCTGGAGTGGAAAAGACCTCCACCTCCAAAGAGTTCTCTAGCATAGGTGCCTTGTGGTCAGTGAGCAACTCCTGCCTACCACATCCAATGAAATCTCAGTGGATTAAAGAGATTTGCGGATTACATTTTTTTTGTTCATTCTTGAAAATTGCTTTTTATTAATGATTCCACCTAAGTATATGACTTTGAATTTCGTAGGGACTCCTGAAATGCCTAAATCACTGCCTAATTGGGAGACCAGAGGCTTTTGAAAACTTATCTAATAACAGCACTATCAATGTGAGATCTTTCCTGTAGAGAGAAAGCTGTATTATCCACCAGCGGGCTCAGAGATGTTACCTATCCTGCTACTGAAATACATTTGAAGCTACTTTTTATATTTGAATTCATGTTAGAGTATGAACTGTACTGTGAGCATGTCCAGGTCTTTCAGGAGAGCTAATGTTAACTTCTCCAGACATGCATTTAAAATGGCCTGTTCATGCTCAGTTAGACAAACATTATTTAAACATAGCCAGCCCACATTTGTTCGAATAAACCTCAAGTAGCACTATAAACTATCAAACCACAGTTAAAACATGACTAACTGTACTTTTGAGACACAACAGAGCTTTTACTGCAAAAACCATGAAACAAGCAAATGACGGGGGCTTCTGGTGAAGACTAGTTTGTATTGTTTTACCAGCACAAGGCTCAAAGTGTCACATAAATGCCGAATAAAACAAAGTAAAAGGAAAAGGAAAAGGGAAATGCTAAATAAAAAGAGGAGTTAGTTTTTCACGTTCCTGAATAACACCTGAAGTCTTAATTCAGTTTTGGAATTCAGTTATTTAAATGGTTGTTTGTCTCTGTATGTCAGGCCTGTGATGGACTGGTGACCTGTCCAGGGTGTAAACCGCCTCTCAGCCATTGTTAGATGGGATTGGCTTCAGCCCCCCAACCTTCACATGATAAGCGTTATAGCCAATGGAAGGATGGATTGTTTTGTATAAACTCATTTTTTAATTTATTGATGGATTCATTCATTCATTTGTAAATTCTTCTCTATTTTAATGCCCATCTAAATATTTAATTTAAGGAAGAATTATAACAACATTACAGACTAATGAAATATATAATGAAGTATAAGAAAGCGTTAATGTTAGGGGTAGTTGTTTTTGTGTGTGAGTGTGTGTGTGTGTGTGTGTGTGTGTGTGTGTGTGTGTGTGTGTGTGTGTGTGTGTGTGTGTGAGTTTGACAGCTTGTCAGTCAATAGTAGGATCCAAGGCTATATTAAATTAAATGGAACAGATTGCTCTTTTAATCCTGACATGTGTGTTCTGCTCACGTTTCTGTCAGCAGCTGCAGGTTATTTATGTGTATGGAAGCTGACGGTTGCAGTGATGAGAGGCTGAAGTGTAAACTGAAACACACCCAACAAATGTGAGGTCAGTAAAAGGAAAATGTGTCCTACAAATGATGGTAAATCATAAAATCACTTAGGCCTATTAACTGATCACTTAAAGACAATAATCAAACGGATATTACTGACACATTTAATGATGAATTTAATCAAAGCACAGATGTGTAGTACAGCTTTCCATCAGCAGGGAGCAGCACTGTCGCGGCTGGACACATCCTCCATGCACTACAGTACTGTATCTGCACTCACCAAGGTAACTATGAAATAATGGACCTTCTCACTTCCATACTTGTTTAGAAAATATTTATTTCATGTAATGTACACTGTACAAAGGCACTGGAGCAAGTGAGATACACTGAGATCTCATCCTTTACAATCACATTAGTGGAACATTTCCTCTCTTATGTCTGCAGTTGCTACATGATTTGTATTTAAACCATATAGATAACACAGTGATTCTCTTCTTATCAACAGCCTTTAAAGGGAAAATACCCCAAATACAAACATACGTTCACTAAATTTCTTCCTAACTTTCTTTGCTAAATCTAGAGACATTTATTGTACAAATTAAAAATAATACATACATTTTTGCCCTTGCATAATGATTTAGGAAATGATTTTTAAAATTAATAGCCTTAATCAGCAGTCATTATCATTCTATCAGTCACTATGGAGCCTTATTTCATTTCATGCAGGTCAGTCTAACATTAAGTCAGTCGCTCACTTTTAGACATGGATGTCTTAGTTCCAAAAGGCTTCCACAGAAGAACCTTAGCAGCTTAATATTGACAGTGGAGTTAAAACCATCTGATGCTGTGTTGTGATTCTCAGCTCATGTTGGTAGTGTACAGTGTAATCCTTCAGTTCTGTTGCTGGTCTATAAACATCAGTTGGGGAAATAAATGCCCTTTCATTGAGATGACAGTAGAGTCACTGCACTCTGTCCCTTCCTTACAAGACAGCTTTTGAATGGATTGCTATGACATTTTGTACAGACATTCATGTTCCCCTCAGGGTGAATCCTGTGGACTTGTCCTCAAGCTCCATGATGAGGACAATATTTTACTTTTTCCAGTACTTTGGTTCACGACCACCTATCTACCAAACTCGTGACATTCCCATCAGCCTCAGCTGTACACTATGTTTATTAGCAAATGTTACTATGCTAGCATGCTAAACTAAATCAGTGACCATGTTAAACTTAATGTTAGCATTGGCTGAATCCAAATGTCTGGACTTCAGATCTGCAGATGGTCAAAGAATAGGGAGGTTTTTACTGTTTTACTACCTTCACCTTCCTCTCTGTCACACCATTAATCCTGTCTTTGTCACCTTGAGCCAAGTCCAGGAGGGCTTGGTTGAAATCCAGATGGAGGACATTTGGATTCAGCCATTGTCATTGTGAGCATGTTGGTGTGCTGATGTTAGCGTTTAGCTCAAAGCACCACTTAATAGATGGGGTCACTAGCCTCCACTGTAGACTCAGCATTGTCTTGTCTTGAAGTCTGGGTCTGGAGCCAATTCCAGCTGACACTGGGGAGAGATGGAGTACACCATGGACAGGTGACCTGTCAATCACAAGGCTGACACATAGAGACAGACAACCATTCACACTCAATTTCACACCTATTGGCAATTTAAAGTTGCCAATCAATCGGCCAGGTTCAAACTACGGTGCCGCCGTGTGGAACATTCAAGTGTGACATTATGCGCTGCTTATGGAAGTTAGGAAATGGAAATGTTTATCACTGCCTGCAACACCACCTGCCTGGTGCCAACCCTGTAATACCGATCCATCATTACTCCTGTCATAACTGGTTCTATCTTTATTAGTCGACATCAATACCTGTCAACCTATGGGCAGATATTTATGCCAGCAGGTATCAGAGCAGAGTGTGGTACTTCTGAATTTGTAGTTCAGAACATGAAATTGTACACAATAAATGGTTTAATTTTGAATTGAATCCATATTCTTTACTTGCATGTGAAATTTGGAAAATTAATGGTTTGTGAAACTGAACTGACCAGGCCAAATTTCAATAAATTCAGGTGTACAAGTTTCTAGTTCAAACTGTGATGGCAAATGCATTTCAGATTCATTCTTCAAAGTCAGTTACGGCTTTCTGAGACACTACACCAAGATGAACAGCATGCAATTCATTCAGTCATAGATATAGTAAATCTCTGTGTTGGTTTTTCTAAAAACCCCTATGTGTAACATCTTTATGTGATCACAACACCTTTCAGATGATTGTCAATAAACTCAGAAAAGTTCACATACAAATGGGGTCTTCACAAGATGAAGTTTACAATTTTCTTAAAGCTACATTTATCCATTTGTTTGGACACTTTGAGACAGGAGAACAAGCTGAAAGACTCACCTCTCACATAAATTATCTCACAAACATTATCATATTATAAACAAATCAAAGCAACATGATCATTCATTTGGTGTGGTGTGTATGTCCAACTGATGAATTTAAGTCTGATATTCCCTCTCTTATAACTGTGTTTTTGGTCTCTACCAACTCCTGAAGGAAATATCTGGCTCTTTAGCTGCTATTCTCCAACTAGTCCCTAACTGAGGGTCTGCTGTTTGCTGCTGAGCAGGTAGTGTACAGTGGCTTTTTATAGCCTTTTTAAAAAAAAATTTCTTTTTTTTAAAAACTGAAAACAGCTGCTGTGGCTGGAAACAAGGTTGATGAGAGCAGAGAGACTGAACCAAACACCAAATGTGCTGTAAAGCCAAAACAATGAACTCAGACACTAAAAAAAGTCTGATAAGCCTCTCTGGGTCCATCTCTCTGAATCCCTGATTTTATATTAGAAATAGTCATTTGGTTCAGTATTAATGATAAAATGTCGATTACTGGAACTGAATCTGAAATTGATCATGCCATCCCAACTGAATTAAATATTTTAAAATATAGCTTAATCACACTCAGTCCAGTTCTAACACCTTACACGAAAAGTAAGAATAATCATATAGTAATTAATTTGGATAAAATTTAAAAGAAAACTGTTTTTTATTAAAACTTGGATTTTATTACTGGCCATTGGTTCCTTCAGGTATGATAACATTGTACTCAGTGTAGTAATTGCTGAGATCTTAGAATGCAGGAACATAACTGATATTACTACATTACTACTACAGTAGTGCAGCAGGTGAAAGCTGAAACAGGAAATGGGTCTGTAAAATGTCATGTATGTTTACAGCGGACTGTAATTTTACTGTTCAAATAAGTTTGTCTAACCTGGAGGGTTGTTTCCAACCTGTCTGATAGTCTTACTGCTCATGTTTCTTGCCCCACTGGATGTATTTTCAGTGTTGTAGCCATGTTTTGAGGTCTTAGCTTTTAACGTGGTGATTACAGTATGTTGTCATAATGTTATTGCAACCGAATTGAACCAAATGACAAAAATAAGACCCATTTTGTAACAGTATTTGTTCACAAACAGTTCCTGGAAGTGGTGCCACCTGCTGGCCAGACATTCCAACCTACACAATTAGCGGTACAGATGAGTGGGAAGCCAGCGGGAACCATTACCCTGGGTGTTGAGTTAGAGCCTTTGACTGAGTGAGGGAGTCTGTAGCAGCACCCATATCTGATAGACATTTTAATTTCAAATGTTCAAACTAAAATAAATTCAGTGTTACCAATTTAAATCAAGTAGCTCCTGACAAAAATATCTGCCCCACTGTTACCCTCCCCAGTTATCCCCCAGAAACTCCCATCCGTCCCTATGAGACCTCCCCTTCAGCATCCTTACTCCATCCTGTCGCTGCCATCTCCGTTGATCTGCACCACACAGTCCTTGTTCAAAGGCTCCTTTGAGTGGGCTGTGTCAAAGTGCTGGGTGCTCACCATGTACCTTCCCCGAGCATCCAGCCCCAACGCTGGGACAAAGCGACGGTCAAACTGGATTTCTTGACGTAGGTAGGAGGTCCTCTTCTGACAGGAGTCGCCAGTTCCCTCTTGCAAGGCTGACAGGAAGACCACCAACTCAAAGTGGTTGGACGTGCCCTCACACAGGGTGGGGTAGAGGGGGCTCCGGCGATCCAGGGGGTGGTAAAAGGTGAGTGGGAAGATGAAGAAGGGACAGGGCTGCTGGCCCAGATGATCCAAATGGAAGTCCAGAGACGTCTGGTGGAGGGCCTGACCTTCATGTTCCTCGTAGAGCACAGCACTCACCTTTACATCCACCAGAGGTCGCTGCAACAGGTTGGTGGCTCGTAGCATGAGGCACGTCTGGCCCTGGTGTTGGCCCACCACCGCCTGGGGGCTGAACTGGATGGCTCCTGCTCGCTTCTGGGGACGTGCAATCTTGGCTACAAATGCACCTGACAGAAGACAGTGAGATGTTAATGTAATATGATGATGAGTTTTGACCTTTTTACTGTAAAACGTTTGTCTCATGCTGCTTTGCAATAAAATGTAGCCACATAAATCCAGTCCTGACAATGACAGCAGAGGTAAAACCACAAAACCTTCTACAAAGACAAAATCAGTGTCAACCAAATGTAAATAAATTAAATTATATA